>NC_041387.1:89608149-89659864 GCF_002162155.2 Triticum dicoccoides | reverse complement strand
GCCGCCGCCCATCTCCGCCGCCGTCGCCCGCGCTGCCCGACCGGAGCCGCGTCGCCCCGGCCCTCCGTCTCCGGCGCCGCGCTCGCCACCCTCCTCGCCGCCCCGGCCTCCTCCTCCGGCCGCCGCACCGGCCCTCCTCCAACTCCGGCCACCGGCGCCCTCCTCCGGCCGCCGTCGCCTCCGCTCCAGCGAGCCTCGTCCGGCCAGATCCGATCTGGGAGAGAGAAGGTTGACTTTCCCCGAGCCCCGAAATCGTGCAAGTCATTTTTTCTGCAGATTATTTGTTGCATCTTCATCGCATCACAACTTCGCATCCGTAGCTCCGTTTTGGGCGTGTAATATGTCAAATTGTTCGACTCGAAGAGCACATCATTTCTTTCCATTGCATCATTTGCATTTGAGGTCATCTTGATGCCCGAAATGCTGGTAGAAGAGGGCTTCATAATGTTAGTTTCAGAATCTTATCAGCACGAGCTTTTTTTTCATTTTTGCCATGATTGATATGTGCATCCTATGGACTTGGTCCCTAAATGTGTTTTGAACTAGGCTATTTTTGTGATAAATGTGGTGACTAGCACAAGCATGCAAACTAGGCTTCGTGTTAATGCTGATTTTAGTCCCTGTTCTGCTGTAATTTTCATGCCATGTAAACATGTTGCTACAGAGAGATCCATGCATAATTTGAGATACATCAGTAAGGGTGTTTTGAAAACATTGTGTTGCTCTATCCATCCATGGTCCTGGTTGCAATTATGGAGTAGTCTAGCATGTCATTTTCGTGCTCTACTTTTGCTTCAAAATGTTTCCTGGCAGATTGTTTACATGTTAATCAATTTGGCCAAGGTTGTTGTAGTTGGTACGGATATGCTATGATGTTGTTTCTTGCCATGTATAGCTTCTATGACATGTCTTCTTGATGGATGTATGCTTAGTTTATCATGAGGTGCTCTGTAGTGAGTGCATCAAGCTCACGAAGGTGCCTTCGTAATTATTTCAAGGTCATGCTTTGTTTGCTGAAACCTGTTAACGAAACTTGCTATGTTTACGTGGGTGCCATCATATTTTCTGATCCTTTTTGGCTTATGGTCAGTAAGGGACTTTTGATCTATGCTTTGAGTGGATTCATGCCATGCCTTACTTTGCTATTATAAGTTCCTGTAGAATGTTGATAACCTGCTCTGAACATTGCTTCGTGATGTTGTTTATGCCATGTCCAACCTGATATTTTTATGCACTTTCTCCATGCTTGTTTGAACCTGTTATGATGTGATTTAGCCATAGCTCAGTGTTCCTCTTTTGTAAAGCAACTCCTGTAGATGATCTCCATACGCTTTGTTTCATGTTGGGGTGCTGTAGCATAGTTTATTGTTGCATGCTAAGTAGCATCGTGCTGTTAATCGCAGCTTTGTGCCATACTTGTCTTGCTTGCCATTTGCAAACCGTGCATCCGAATCCGGTGATCTTTATATCGATTTTAACCGAAATCATCTCATCTTTCCAGCGGCATACTTGGTTTGCCAAGTTGATGCCTTGTTCATCATCTTTCCTTCCGAAGCACGCATATGCATTGCATACCACATCCCGCATTTCATGACATGTATTGCATCATGTTGCTTGTGCATTGCATCGTGATTTATTGTGGTTCCTTGCTTGTGTTCTTGCTTTGGGTAGAGCCGGGAGACGAGTACGTGCACGAGGAACCTGTTGAGTACGCTAACGAGGATCCAGCCTTCGACAACTCTGAGAACCTTGTAGGTAAGATGAACATACCTTCGAAATCATTTCTATCTTTGCTTGCTAGTACTCGCTCTTTCGCTATGTTAGCCCTGCCTGCCTTTGTTTACCATGCCTACCTATTTCCATGACGAACCTCTAACCAACCTGTCCTAGCAACCATTGATTGGCTATGTCACCGCTTTTTCTCAGCCCCTCTTATAGCATTGTTAGTTGCAGGTGAAGATGAAGGTTGTTCCAGGGCGGAACTTGGTTATTTTTGGGATATCACAATATCTCTTGTTTACATTAATGCACCTTATATACTTGGTAAAGGGTGGAAGGCCTAGCCTTATGCCCCGTGACTTGTTCCACTCTTGCCGCCCTAGTTCCTAGATACCGGTGTTATGTTCCTTGAGTTTGCGTTCCTTACACGGTTGGGTGATTTATGGGACCCCCTTAACAATTCGCTTTGAATAAAACTCCTCCAGCAAGGCCCAACCTTGGTTTTACCATTTGCCGCCTAAGCCCTTTCCCTTGGGTTTTCGCGAGCCCAAAGGTCATCTTTATTACCCCCCCCCCCCCGGGCCAGTGCTCCTCTGAGTGTTGGTCCAAACTAGAGCCACTTGCAGCGCCACCTCGGGGAAACTTGAGGGCTGGTTTTAGTTGTACGTAGTGTTCATCCGGTGTGCCCTGAGAACAAGATATGTGCATCTCCTATCGGGATTTGTCGGCACATCGGGCGGCTTTGCTGGTCTTGTTTTACCATTGTCGAAATGTTTTGCGAACCGGGATTCCGAGACTGATCGGGTCTTCCCGGGAGAAGGTCTATTCCTTCGTTGACCGTGAGAGCTTGTGATGGGCTGAGTTGGGACACCCCTGCAGGGTATATAATCTTTCGAAAGCCATGCCCGCGGTTATGAGGCAGATGGGAATTTGTTAACGTCCGGTTGTAGATAACTTGACACTTGACCTCTTTAAAATGCATCAACCGTGTGTGTAGCCGTGATGGTCTCTTCTCGGCGGAGTCCGGGAAGTGAACACGATTTGTGTTATGCTTGACGTAAGTAGTTTCAGGATCACTTCTTGATCACTTATAGTTTCTCGACCGATGCGTTGCTTCTCTTCTCGCTCTCACTTGCGTATGTTAGCCACCATATTTGCTTAGTGCTTGCTGCAGCTCCACCATATTACCCCTTACCTACCTATGAGCTTAAATAGTCTTGATCTCGCGGGTGTGAGATTGCTGAGTCCTCGCGACTCACAGATTCTACCAAAACAGATGCAGGTGCCGAGGATACTGGCGCAGATGGCGCAACTAAGCTGAAGTGGGAATTTGATGAGGCCCTTGGTCGTTACTATGTATCGTTTCCAGATGATCAGTAGAGGAGCCCAGTCGGGACGATCGGGGATCTAGCATTTGGGGTTGTCTTCTTTTCATTTGAACTTGACCGTAGCCGGTCTATGAGTGTATTTCGATGATGTATGATCTTAATTTATGTATTGTGTGAAGTGGTGATTGTAAGCAAACTCTCTTTATCCCATTCTTGTTCATTACATGGGATTGTGTGAATATGACCCTTCTTGCGACAAAACCACCATGCGGTTATGCCTCTAAGTCGTGCTCCGACACGTGGGAGATATAGCCGCATAGTGGGTGTTACAGGCCTATGGCTCAAGACTTTCAATGTGAAGCCGAAGATGATTGAGGGGTGACACGCAGAGTGTGGAGGCGCTGCAATAAGCAGGATCACCGATGCCGCGTGGCCCGATGGCTCCTTCTCGGAGGTATCTGATCTATGGCAGCGGAGGTGGTTCTATGTCACAGCTCCCCGAGGCTCGAAGTGGGCGGCCGCCCCCGCCTTCCGCTCGGGACCTCCGCCTCAACTGGCATCGTGGGCCAATGTGGGACTGAACTGGGGGCCTGCAACCGATGTACCTATGTTGCAGAGCCGCATTCGGGAGCTCCTCGAGAGGGACATTAGTCTTGTCAAAATAATCCAGGTAATGCTAGTTCGACGGGCCCTGCTGTGCAAACGTCGACCTCTCCGGATGTGGGAGTTCAATCCAGAGAGTCCGCGAACCATTCAATACTTCTTCGGCATCATGCCCGAAGTAATGTATAAGTTGTTCTTTGGACCACGAATAAAGTGTCCGGACACCATCGAGGATGCGGGCCTGAGCTGCAACCACCCATATACCCAAGTAAGTAACCCTATGACCAAACACTTTGCTAATATTTGTCATAACATTGTTTTGAAAAAACTGCCCGTGACCAGGATTGGCTTAGTAAGGCGGAAAGAATCAGGTGTCCGGCCCCGCTCCCCGAAGGCTCACCCAATCCGGCAATAGCCATGATTCTTAAACGGACGCTAAGTCAAGTGCCATCGAAGAAAGATGAAGGGAAGGGTGGACTGGCCAAGAGTGAGCCTCACACATTATGCATCCGAACCGGGGGAATTAATGTCTCCACGGAGGAGGAGAATTGGGGAGGTGAATCTGAGGTTTCCTCCCCCCACGGGAAGAAGAGGGCCGCCTCCGAAGATTGGAAACGGAGGCGCCTAGGCAAGGGAAGAAAACTTCACCAAAGGGCCCTACCCCGGAGGGCGTTCTTACCGCACCATGCCCGCTAGCGGGCCAGCCCTCCACCGAGTTGTAAGTTTAATAAACAAGAAGCTTATTGCTTTTCCTCTGAGAGTAATAACCGGGACCTATTTTTTCTAGTCCGGCTAGCAGTTCATCTCCACAGGGTTCGTCCTTGGGGGATCTTCTTCCTGAGATGATGGAGAGTGAAACTCCACCTACCTCTCCGCCCCGTGGGGCGGGCGACTCTGAGGTATCATCATGGAGGATTCCAGATCCAATGGGGCTGGAAGCTAACACTTCGGCCACCCCGAGCCCAGCGCGTTCGGCTCCTGTGGCCGACAATGAAAAGGGTCCGGGAGAGTCTGGTGTCCAGCCGAACACACTGACGGGCCTCCTGGAGTCAGCTGCTCTCTCGCAGGATCACCGTACACTAATGGGTACGGTGTTGGAGAAAACTTCCTCCGCCACAAGCGGGTTAAATGAAGCTTTTAGGAGCTTGCTCCAAGGCTTTGAGCTAAGCCATGAAATACGCAGTTTTTGGTTGCACCGCACGCGATACATGCACTCTGTATAGATAGTAGCCCCTAAGACTCTGGATGCCAGCCCATGGCGGCAAACGGAGGATCACACTCCCAGGTAATCATCTCACTTGTATTGATGTGCAGGTTGCTAAGGGTCCGGCGATAGACCAGACCGCTGAATGCGCCGAATTGAGGCGGCAGATTGATGTGGTGGAGGCCGATGTCACGCTTGTCAACAAGCGATTCGAGGAGTCGCAGAGTATGCACTCTTATATCTCATTTGCTTTAGGAAATTGTAAGAAGGTTGTAATGTTAATATGATGTGATGTGGTTGCAGGCGGAGCTGCTGCCGTGGAGGCCCTGAGGGCGGAGCTTGACCTAGCCAAGGATCAAGCCCGGGTTAGCAATGCGGCTGCTCTAAAGGCAGCCGAAGACTTGAAAGCCGAACAGGCCGCTCATCTCCGAAGCAAAGAAAAGATAGCCGAGATGGCTGTGGAGTTGAGGGATGCCGCCGGCCGGTATGAGCTTCTCGAGAAGGAGAATCAGGTAAAGGCGGCTGACCTGAAGAAGGCGCTGGATTCGGCTAAGGAGATGCTCTCTGAAATTAGAGATGCACGGGAGGAACTTCGACAAACCGTAGAAATCGCGGCTGAAAATCCTTATTTGCTGCAGATGAAGTTTTTAGATCCAAAGTATGCTCCGTTGGATAAGCTATGGAGCGCTGCAGATGAGTATGCGGACTTGGCGAAGAGTGCGGTTGATGCGACCAAGTTATTCAAGGATCATAAAGATAATGAAATGGAGAGGCTATCCTGGTTGCAATTTAGCGCTCCAGCGCGCTCGCTGCCATTGAGTGAGAAGATGGCCGCTATAGCCGAGCTCCATAGGCTGTCCGGCCTTGCAATGAGGTCTGTAATAGACCATCTATGGCCGAGGGGACCGAAGCCGGATAGCTACTTTGGTTGGGTGCAATAATTGTTTGGCGCTGTATTGCAAATCGATGCCGTGAAGAGGTCGGCGTGCATAGAGGGTGCGGATGGCTCTTGCCCGTGTGAAGACATATTGGGCGGATATGGAGGCCACCAGCATTGCAACCCGGGGTCCGGCGGGAAGCCAAGACCCAGCCGAGCACTATTTTGAGAAGGTCATAGAAGGTGCCCATAGAATAGAGGCTCAGTGCTCGAAGAATGTCATGTTTGAGTGACAAGTCTATTAATTGTAAACAATTACATGTTTTGATTATAGAGGCTGTTTTTTGTACTTTTGCCTGAAAGTATTATAATGTCTCCTGTATGGCTGTTTATGTATGCATACAACATGAAAGTTAGCAGTCGCTGGCTTCAGCCCCCACGCATATAATGCGGGGGTGTTCGAGAAAATATGCGTGAACACACTTGATCCAACGTCTTAGTCCGTTAAGGAGGTGATCGCATGTTGAACTAGGCAACCGGACTATATAGTTGTAACACTTTTCATTTAGCCATACGAGTTTGAAAGGTAGGGCTACTATGTAGCCCCTGGTACTTCCGCGTGCATCTGGATACGGTGCGCGTACTTGACCAGGAAACTGGTCCTTCGTTAATGCGGGGGAATCCTATAGATTTCGATGAGTCCTCGAGTGGTTGACCAGTCTCTCGCTGTATCATGACAGCCAGTTTTCGGCTTTCTCTACTGAGGTGCTCATCCGAAATAACCAGGGCACAATCGCAGTAGTTCTCCTTTGGCCGCCTTAGCTGATAGAACGGAACATAAGGTAGCAAACCCAGGAGCCGGGCTAACCCAACATTTGACCAAAGACAGGATTCATAGCTGATGCATATAAGGCCAAACTCGCGACGCCGAACACTCCTGAAGGTATTCGTACTTTATAACATATATTGGGCTGAATAACGCCCTTGACCCTGTAATTCCAGGTACGTGCATTGATCTGTCATGGCGAAAATCTTATAACGCCAGTGTCCCTTATGGGTGTATGAAATACCCATGGGATGTCAAGCAACAAAAGACAGTAAAGAAGGTTTACACAGGGGCTTAATATAAAGAGAAACCTTTGAGCGGGGCCCTGTTGCACGTCTGCGCCTTTGTATCCATTGTGCCGTATCCTGGAAGGATGTCGCACAAGAAGTGTCTGTAAAAATGAAAACTCATGAAGAAAGAGTAAACATGCCAAAAGTTAGTTATTCTTGATGGGTGTTCGAGATGCGAGATATTTTCCTAATAATGAGGCAAGCCGAATTGTGGGCTTTGTTATATGTTGACAGCCCCCTAGTACCATTTATGGGGATATATGTATAGCACCTAGCCAGGGTTTATCCGGGCTGTTGTTGATGGTGGTGCACCGGACTCGTCTAGCTGTGTCTGTGGTCTGAACGACCGATCATGTGTTCTGTTGGGAGAGGCCCCCTAGAGTCCGGCAGCAGGAGCTGCCGCATACTGCTCTGTGTTTCCACTAATCATTATGACGCCATGTGGGCCGGGCATCTTAAGTTTGAGGCAGGCGTAGTTCGGTATTGCGTCGAAGCAAGCGAAGGCCACTCTTCCAAGTAATGCATGATAATCGCTTCTAAGGGAGCGATGTTGAAGAGTAGTTCCTCGCTTCTAGTTGTCGGGAGAACCGAATGTAACTTCTAATACGAGGGAGCCCCAGCAGTGGGCCTCGACGCCTGGTATCACTCCAGTGAAGGTGGCGCTGTTTTGACTTATTCTGGATGGGTATATCCCCATCTTGCGGATGGTGTCTTGATATATCAGATTAAGACTACTGCCGCCATCCATTAGGACGCGAGTGAGATGGTATCCATCAATTATTAGGTTGAGCACCAAGGCAGCCGATCCTTCGTGCCGGATACTGGCCGGGTAGTCCCTCTGATCAAAACTGATCGGGCAGGCCGCCCAGGGATTGAATTTGGGGGCGACGAACTCTGTGTGAGTTGCATATACCATGTTTACCGTTTTGACTTCTGGTTGGAATTTTTTCTGGCCCCCCGTGTTTGTCTGGCGAGGCTCATCCTCGTCTTCTCTTGGTGTTTCCCTTCCCTTGTGTTCGGCGTTTAACTTGACGGCATGCTTGAAGACCCAACATTCTCTATGGGTATGATTTGCGGGTTTTTCGGAAGTGCCATGGATTTGGCACAATCTATCCAGGACTTTATTCAAGCCAGACGGTCCCTCTTTGCTGCCCTTAAATGGCTTCTTTCCTTGACCAGGTCGAGAGCCCTTGAATCCGGTGTTAACCGCCGTGTTGTCCGGACTATCGTTATTCCGACGTTTGTGCTTAGTGCGCCGTGGCTTCCTGTTGCCATCTCGAATTTCAGATGTGCCCGAGTCACTGGTGCCTTTACGGGCCAACTACTTGTCTTCGCATGCACAAAAGCGGGTCATAAGGCTTTTTAAGGCTGCCATCGTCCTTGGCTTTTCTTGGCCGAGATATCTGGCGAGCCACTTGTCTCGGATACTATGTTTGAAGGCCGCTAAAGCTTCGGCGTCCGGACAGTCTACAATTTGATTCTTCTTAGTGAGAATCCGTTCCAAAGCTTGCGGGCTGACTCTCCGGGCTGCTGTATTATGTGACTTAAATCGTCTGCATCCGGAGGTCGGACATAGGTTCCTTGAAATTTGGCCCTGAAAGCATCCTCAAGTTCCTCCCAACTTCCAGTTGAGTTTTCTGGGAGGCTCTTCAGCCAGTGCCGAGCTGGTCCTTTCAACTTGAGGGGAAGGTATTTAATGGCATGGAGGTCATCCCCACAAGCCATGTGTATGTGAAGGATAAAACCTTCAATCCAGACCCCGGGATCCATCGTTCCGTCGTATGCCTCTATATTCACGGGTTTGAATCCTTGTGGGAATTCATGATCCAGCACCTCATCGGTGAAGCACACGGGGTGCACAGCCCCTCTGTATCTGGCCGTGTCGTGGCATGCTGTCGGCTGTTGTTGCTCCCGGTGTTGATTCCGGGCTGGTGTTCGATCAGTATGATTGTTGTGGTGACCATTATCCCGCGTCGGAGCATGTCCTCTAGACCCGTAGATGGATCTGGCCGCACTAGCCTTTTTGTCCAGGAGCTCTCGTAAATCGTGTGCGGTATCGATGGCTACTCTATCACGGCCATGAGGTGGTTGGTCCGGCCTAGTGGCCATATTTTTTTCTGGTGGAATGGGCGTTGCGGCTTCGTCGTCAAATTCTGGTAGCAGTTTGCGCTTTGGGTAGGTTTTTGTGTGGCGATCGTCGCCACGTTTTCCTTCGGTGTCCAGCACCTTGTTCCATCTTTGATTGAGCGTATCCTGCACAGTTTTAAGCCTTTTCTTATGCTTCTTCAGGCTCCTCGCCGTGGCCAGGAGCTTTCTACGGAGGTTATCTTCTTCCAAACGCTTTTCAGGGATGAAGAATGGATCGTCAACCGGAATGTCCTCCTCTTTGGAGTCATTGTGATGAGTTCGGCCCTCTGGATCGCTGCGATCGGGCGTTAGCTCCGGGCTGTGTTCGGTGTGACTTGGCTTATCCTGCTCCATCGCTGGGTCCCTATGGTCATTGTTGCCTTCGGAGTCAACCGGAGTGTCGTCCTGTTTTGTGTTGTTATCGCTATTTTTACTGTGACTGGACTTAGAGCGGTGCCTGCGCCGTCGTTTTTGCTTTTATCCAGGGGGTTTATCCTCCGTTGTGTCCTTTTTGTAACCATTGTCTTCTTTAGGCTTGTACACCATATAGATGTCGTATGGTGAAGTGGCAGTCCAACGCCCCGTGGACGGTGGTTCCAGATCGTCCCCTGCATCGACGTCCATACCATCGATGTTGTTGGAGTCGATGTCAAGCATATCTGTTAGGTCATCGACAGTGGCTATAAAGTGGGTGGTGGGTGGGTCGCGATTTTCTTCGTCCTCTGTATCCCACATGGGCTGGATATAGTCCGGCCAAGAGTCTCCTGATAAAGAGAGAGATTTTTACGAATTTAGCACATTACCGAAGGGGGAGTGCTGGAAGATATCCGCGGCGGTGAATTCCATTATTGGAGCCCAATTGGACATGATGGGTCCGGATGCATGCGGTTCGGAGCCCACTCCCGGACACAGGTCCGGGGGACCGGAGATACATATTTCCCTGGGAGAGGAGTCTGCGTTCGGCCCTAACACCGATGGGTGTGCGGCTTCCAGGGAGGTGTCCATCCGCCCATCCTCGGGAGGCACAATTTGCTCTAGACCGAAGTCTGGAGTAGTAGCAGGTGCGATATTCTGAATACTGTCCGACGATAGATCTAAGTCATGCGCATGGCGATCGTTCGGCGCTCCTGACATGGGCTCGAATCCGTCGAAGATCAAGTCTCCGCGGATATCGGTAGTGTAGTTTAGGTTCCTGAAAATGACCTGACGGCCAGGGGCGTAGCTGCCGATCTGCTCTAGATGGCCAAGCGAGTTGGCCTGCAGTGTGAAGCCGCTGAACACAAAAATCTGTCCGGGGAGAAAAGTCTCACCCTGGACGGAGTTGTTGAGGGTTGGAGAAGCCATCGAGCCTTACAGCGACACACAAAGGAACTCTCAATGAAAGCACCAATGTTGGTGTCGAAACCGGTGGATCTCGGGTAGGGGGTCCCAAACTGTGCGTCTAAGGCTAATGGTAACAGGAGACTGGGGACACGATGTTTACCCAGGTTCGGGCCCTCTCAATGGAGGTAATACCCTACTTATTGCTTGATTGATCTTGATGATATGAGTATTACAAGAGTTGATCTACCAAGAGATCAGAGAGGCTAAACCCTAGAAGCTAGCCTATGGTCTAATTGTTGTTCTGTCCTACGGACTAAACCCTCCGGTTTATATAGACACCGGAGGGGGCTAGGGTTACACGGAGTCAGTTTACAGAGAAGGAGATCTACATCCGAATCGCCAAGCTTGCCTTCCACGCCAAGGAGAGTCCCATCCGGACACGGGACGAAGTCCTCAATCTTGTATCTTCATAGTCCAACAGTCCGGCCAAAGTATATAGTCCGGCTGTCCGGATACCCCCTTATCCAGGACTCCCTCACGCGGATCCCCAGGCTAATCCCTTCTCTTTCTAGGAGGTGAGCCGCATGGGGATGCCAGATCGAAATTCAGGGGCCGCCGCCCAATTGGCGTTGCGCGGCTCGGTGATGTAGAACCACCCCGATTGCCACCCCTTTACAGTCTCCACGAAGGAGCCCTCGGGCCAAGTGACATTGGGCATCTTGCCCACCATGTCGCCCCCGCACTCCGCTTGCTGGCCACCCACCACCTTTGGCTTCACGTTGAAGGTCTTCAACCATAGGCCGAAGTGGGGCAGGATACGGAGGAAAGCCTCGCACATGACGATGAACACCAAGATGTTGAGGATGAAGTTGGGGGGTAGATCATGAAAGTCCAGCCCGTAGTAAAACATAAGTCCACGGACGAATGGGTGGAGGGGAAATCCCAGTACGCAGACAAAATGAGAGAGGAACACAACTCTCTCCTGAGGTTTCGGGGTGGGGATGATCTGCCCCTCGGCCGGAAGCCTGTGCGCGATGTTTTCGGACAGGTATCCGGCCACCCGTAGCTTCGTTATGTCCTCCTCCGTGATGGAGGAGGCCATCCACTTGCCTCCTGCTCCCGACATGCTTGAATGACTTTGCGGAGAAGGTGAGGGCTTGGGCGCTAGAGCTCGAGCGAGAGAGAATGGATGAGCAGAGGAAGAAGAAGGCGTGGGTGAAAAAGGGGAAGCCTTATCCCTTTATAAAGGCGGTAAAAACTGTGTGCCTCCCCATTTGCCCTGTAAACTCGCTTATGCCCCAACAGCCGTATTGATGGCACGGTTGGGTTACCCACACCCGTATTGATGAGAATCCCGTGATAAGGGGACACGATCTCGTCTTCGACAAGACGTACCAATAAAACCGCCTTGCAAAATGTGCAGTAGCCAGTTGTGAAAAACAGTTCGCATAGAGACCGGGCCACGGCGTGGTGTCATGCTATGAAAAATTGTCACCGGATTAGATTCGTGAAGAATTATGCTCTCTACGGTGGTATGAGGAATTTGTTTTGCAGAGCCGGACACGATTCATGTGTTCAAAATCTACCTTGGAGTATTCGGAGAAGGAACCCGCCTTGCAATGCCGAAGACAATCTGCGCGCCGGGCTCATCGTCATTGAAAGCCTGGTTCAGGGGCTACTGAGGGAGGCCTGGATTAGGGGGTCCTCGGATAGCCAGACTATATGCTTATGCCGTACTATTGGACTATGAAGATACAAGATTGAAGACTTCGTCCCATGCCCACGTGGGACTCTCCTTTGCGTGGAAGGCAAGCTTGGCGATTCGGATGTGTAGATCTCCTTCTCTGTAACCGACTCTGTGTAACCCTGGCCTCCTCTGGTGTCTATATAAACCGGAGGGTTTAGTCCATAGGACAAGGCCAATCATAATCATAGGCTAGCTTCTAGGGTTTAGCCTCTACGATCTCATGGTAGATCAACTTGTAATACTCATATCATCAAGATCAATCAAGCAGGAAGTAGGGTATTACCTCCATAGAGAGGGCCCAAACCTGGGTAAACATTGTGTCCCCCGCCTCCTGTTACCATCAGCCTTAGACGCACAGTTTGATACCCCCTACCCGAGATCCGCGGGTTTTGACACCGACACTCGCCGCGAGGCGCCTCGCCCTGCAAGAATTTGTCAACCTACACATCCACGTGTACGAGAAAATCGTGTACATAGGTATCTACAAGGCCAGTGAGGATGGTACAACGTTGGCCTTCCTCAACCGGCTGGAGCCTCGACCTCGCCACAAAAGCCGCTGCTCCTTAGCCGTCGGTGGTGGCCTGGCGCACTAATTTGAGGAGGAGGAGGTCACACGTTGATGGATGCATCTTTCTTCTTGCCTTCTGTAACCACCACTGCGATCGCATCATCATGGCCTTAATTCTTATTGTGTTGTTGCATTCTCGTTCCAGTCAATACCGACATGTGCGATCCCTTTGCTTAATTATATGCATCACTGTAACTAGTACTCCATCCGTCAATTTATAAGTTGTGCTTACCGTTGGTGATGGTGGTGTGTCTTCCATCCGTCGTTTCTGATCATTAGATCTGCATCTAACGGCAGTGAGGTAAGTTCTGGCATTTTTGCAACAATAGCCCACTTCTCTACTCCAATTTGCAGAAAACCCCTTATTATCTCGAAAGCAACCACATCCCTCCCTCACCTCATCAAAACAGCCTGAGAAATATATTTTGAGTGAAAAGTACTCCCTCTGTTCCTAAATATTTGTCTTTCTAGAGATTTCAATAAGTGACTACATACGGAGCAAAATGAGTGAATCTACACTTCAAAATATGTCTATATAATCTGTATGTGATAGTCCATTTGAAATCTCTAAAAAGACAAGTATTTAGGAATGGAGGGAGTAATATATTAGGAGTATATCAAAACAAGAATGATTTCTTTCAAGTTTATGAACAAGTACTACTATTCTACTACTTTGGATCCGTCTCAATGCACGGGCACATTGCTAGTAAAAGGAAAAGGCCTGCCGCATTCGAGTCGCAACCCCACATGCCCGGGAATCGGGAGTACTCCACGGCCTATCTGGCACGACACATAGCTTAGGGAAGCCGTGTTGCCTAGAATTTTCACTTTCATGTGGGACCGCCGTTGAGCAAACCGACTATTGGCAAACTGCACCCCGCCCACCGTCGGATTGAAAAACAGAAACGAGGGGAAGATCTAGCTGTAGCACGGAAGCCAAGAAATTTGGTGTCAGATGGGGCTCATTGATAGAGTAGGAGCATTTCGTAATAGTACTACTCCTACTAGTACCAAGTTTGTACCATACAACTAGGACTACCACTATACAACTAGTAGGTACGTGCACGGCACGGCATCGTAGGAACAAAAAATGGGAAGATCTTGTTTTGGGTGATTTATCTTTTTTTTCAGTCAACATAGTATGAATAATATGATGTGGGGGCACCCATGAAGCTTATGTGGCTTGGTTGCATGGCTACGAGAGGTTAGTGAAAAATAAATAGATAATGTGTTTAGAGTGCACTCCACTAAATAGATATACTTTGGATCCATTGCAACGGGCCGACACATCTATATCTATACCCCCTATGTAGTGTGTGAAAAACTTTGAAAGTTGGTCGTTGGATGAAGCCAATCCGACGGTACAAAGATGGCAAATCCGAGCACTACTGGCCGTTGGATATCATCTACATTCCACCAGATTCTGTCACATGTAGAATCTAGAAGACTCCATGGTTGAACTTATTAATTCATGACTAAGGGGTTGTTCGGTTTGAGACTAAGTTTGCCAAAGCTTGCCACATCTAAGGTTAGGCTAGTTTGACCAACTTAGGTGTGTGTTTGGTTCAAGCCACATTTTAGGCAAGCCACACTATGGTCCCACATCACATACACACAAAAAGTGTGGCAAGATTCCCTTAGGCTTGCCAACTTGTGGCTCTCATTTTGAAGAACTAACCTTAGGCAAGTTTGGCAACATTGTATGGGAAAGTGTGGCACTCCTAGCCCTATAACCAAACAGCCCCTAACTTTGCCACAACTAAACTTAGGCAAAGTGTGGGGCTGTTTGGTTTGTGACTAACATTACCAAAGATTGCCACACGTAAGGTTAGGCAAGTTTGACTAACTTAGGTGAGTGTCTGGTTCAAGACACACCTTAGGCAAGCTCGACTCACCACGTGTCATCCACAACCAACTGAGGGAGTCCTGGATTAGGGGGTGTCCGGATGGCCGGACTATGACCTTCGGTCGGACTCCTGGACTATGAAGATACAAGATTGAAGACTCTGTCCCGTGTCTGGATGGGACTTTCCTTGGCGTGGAAGGCAAGCTTGGCGATATGATATGAAGATCTCCTCCCATTGTAACCGACTTTGTGTAACCCTAGCCCTCTCCGGTGTCTATATAAACCGGAGAGTTTTAGTCCGTAGGACGAACAACAATCATACCATAGGCTAGCTTCTAGGGTTTAGCCTCTCTGATCTCGTGGTAGATCCACTCTTGTACTACCCATATCATCAATATTAATCAAGCAGGAGTAGGGTTTTACCTCCATCGAGAGGGCCCGAACCTGGGTAAAAACATCGTGTCCCTTGTCTCATGTTACCATCCGCCTAGACGCACAGTTCGGGACCCCCTACCCGAGATCCGCCGGTTTTGACACCGACATTGGTGCTTTCATTGAGAGTTCCTCTGTGTCGTCACCGTCAGGAAGGATGCCGCACCCCGTCTTTAAAGACGGCGCTGTTGCTAAAGGAGCTTTGGCTGTCGGCCAAACTCTCCAGCTAGGCAGTTTTTTGATGACCGCCTGTTCGGCCGCCGCGCCAACGATGACCTCTCGGGCCATCGAAAGCAATCTCCACATCAGCTTGGAGCTCGCCGAGAAGTTAGATCCGACGGATCTCTCTTCCCTGAATGAGCTCTTGGATCGCATTGCTGCCTTGGGAGTCGCTACAGATTATGGCCAGATTGGGCTTAAACCCGATCAGACAGAGATCGACTCTCCCCAGGTCACCCACCACGTTGAAGTGGTGGAAGAACAATGCGGCGAATCTTCGCCCGCCCTAAGGACCAGATGTGTACGGATTCCCGACCCCTCCAAGCCAGATGCCCGCGGAGGGGAGGATGTCGCCCAAGCCCTGAACCTAAAGTCAGGCAGCAGGCCTGATTCATTGAATAATGTCCAAGAAAGCAAGCTTCCGAATTCGGAAACTTCTTGGCCCATGAATCTTATATCGGACAAGGTTCCGGATTTAAATCCACCCGCCCACCCAACTATTAGGGATTTATCCCAAATACGGCAAGAGCCCGGGGAAACAGTACAGCACTATTGGGCCAGATTCCTCCTGGTTATGAACAGGATAAAGGACTATCGTGAGAAAAAAGCAATTTCATTCTTCTGTAACAACTGCACGGACATCGGAATCCTCAACGCCATAACTCGCCGCGAAACTACACGCTTCGCCGACTTAACATCCATAGTACGAAAGTATTGTGCGACAGAAAGCATTCGGAAAACCGAAGATAAATTCTCGGACAATCCGGCCCTGAATAGAGCACGAGTCCGAAACAAAAGGGCGCATTATCGCCAGGCATCTAAGCCAAACATCAAAAAACAAAAACCCTCTATGTCGGGGGATGGATACGACATATTCCAAAGGATGGCTTATCATGGTGGGAGCGAGTAGAACGTCGTCGGTGCCTGGAAGCAGGATGAGGCAAAGACATGCACGCCGGCGGATCTTACCCAGCTTCAGGGCTCTCCTAGGAGATAACACCCCTACTGCTGCTCTGCGGGGTCTCCGCATGATCACTCAAGCAAGGTGACTACAATGGTGCTCCTAGAGCTATTTTGGGAGGCAGGAGAGAGCAAGGCTAGTTCTCTCCTCCCGTGCTATCTGGTCTATCTCTATTCAGGTCCGAACCCTTTGCATGGGTGCCCCGGGGGGTTTATATAGGCCTACCCCCCGGGGGTACAATAGTAATACGGCTAGGCGCGGGTCCCAGCCGTCTATCTCTCTGGCCACCGTCCTTCCCGCCGGCTTCTGGGGCCCGCCGACTGGCGGGTCCCGCGGACAGGCTTGATACTGTAGCGACACTCCTGGTGACGCAGGCTTGGTCATCGGGTCGTGGCAACAGTGCCGCCGTCTATCGCGCGATCATCATCGCCATTCCCCATCTTATCTGGTTAATGGCACGTGGGGCCCTGGGGAAGAGTCGGCCGACTCCAGGGAGGCCGACTCTCACAGGTCCGTCTTCGGGTGCCCAGGCCGCCTTCAGCCCTCCCACTGACAGGCGGCCCCGCCGCCTTCGGGTCGTACAGGCCGGCGTCGTGGGCACAGTGTACTGCGCACTGTGGCTGAGGTCAGGGAAGGCATGGCAACAGTGCCGCGCCTCGCCGGAGATCTTCCAGCGATACGGCTCACTGTAGCCATGCCGGCCCCTCGTGAGCAGGGGGAACGGCCAGCCGTGACCGTACCCCGTATCGTACTTCGGGATGAGGGAGGAGTCTTGGGCCGACTCTCCATAATCGGCCTCCTTGGAGGTCGCCAGCTTGGAGTCGGCTTATCTCGGAGTCGCTGTCTGGGACTCGGCTTGAGGGGCGTGGCCCGCCCCGATGTCTTGAAAGGTCCTGGGGCTCGGGTTAGCCTACCCGTGGCCCATTACTCCGACAATAGTCCCCGAAGCTGGTGAAGCCCGGCGGTCGCTGCATTGTGGGGCTCCAACAGCTTCAATCTTTTATAAGTGCAGACTCTGGGACTCGGCTGCCGTCTTCCCTTGGGCCGACTGTCGAAAGTCGGAGCTTAGGTGAAGAGCCTCAGTTCGAAAGTCGCGGCGGGAAACCAGGCGGCGTGCCTGATACGCCTCCCTGCTGCCATCAAGAAGGTCCTATCGCGTGGCGCCACGTGGGGAGAACAGTCTGCCTGCCCACGCGCGCGACGGGACAGGCCGTCAGGCGGGGCCCGCCACTACCGCGCCTCAGCATACGGACGGATCCGTTGCGGCCATGGACGGTTGGTTTTCCCACATCGTTACTGCGCGCAGTAACTTCGTGGGGTAAATCATGGGGCGGTGTGGAACATCGTGCGCAGTTAATCCCACGCCCGCCCCCGCGGCTTCTCAGCCCGCTGGGCTATAAGTAGGCGGGGGGAAGCGGAGCGGCACAGCTCACGCGCCCTTCTTCCCCGCTCCCCCTCCCCATCTTGCTTTCTCTCCTTCCTTCCTCCGCCGTTAAGCCAGAGCACACCATACCGCGGTGATGAGCTCTTCCTCCGCCGCGGCCCCTGCCGTGCGCTCCGGCGTGTGGGACGGCTCGGAGGTAGAGGAAGAACACATCGAGTTCCTCCGCCGAACACGTCGTCTTCCCAGCGCGGACCTCGTGCGCGCCCGCACCGCGCCGGAGGGGGAAATCCGGCCGGCGCCGGAAGAGGGCGAGCGGGTCGTCTTCCGCACGCACCTTATGCGCGGCCTGGGGCTGCCGGCGAGCGGCTTCTTCCGCTCGTTCCTGGAGTTCCACAGTCTTCAGCCGCACCACCTCACACCAAACACAGTGGTGCTGCTCTCCGCCTTCGCCACTCTGTGCGAAGGTTTCCTCGGCCTTCTCCCCACCATCGAGCTGCGGGGGGAATTCTTCTCTTCTAAGCTCGGCATGCACATCGCCGGCGTGCCGGCTCAGTGCGGCGCCTTCATCGCGATGCGGCGCTCGACGGCCGACAATCCCTTTCCTCCCATCGCGTTGATCAAGTCGGTGAAGATGTGGCAGCGCCCGTACTTCTACATGAAGAACCTCGCCTCCGATGGCGACTGGGTCAACCTGCCGCCCTACAACGCCACTCCCCTGACCGGGAGGCTCCCCAGCTGGTCCCACAGAGTCAAGTCACTGTCTCTCGCCGGAGCCGCCGCCGTAGCGCGACTCCGAGTCTTGATACAGTCGGAGGGACTCGTCGGGGCCGACTTGCTGGCCGCCTTCGTAGCGCGCCGAGTTCTCCCGCTCCAAGGCCGGCCTCACCTGATCTGTCAGATGAGCGGCCTCCGAGACCAAAGTCGGATGAGCACCAAGGAGATGCCCCGCAAGGAGGTGGCAAATATGGTGAATTACATCGCGCACTGCGAGTACGAGGAGGACTGGCAGTTCGGCAAGGAGCCGTACTCGCGCGACAACCCTCCACCAGTGGTAAGTCGCGTCTTCCTATTGTTTGGTCTTTTTTCCTCAGCCGACTCCGGCTTTTGACTCTTGCCGGCTTCTTCCGAACCAGAATCCTCTTATACAGCCTGCCACCGGCGCCACAAGACAGCCCCGCGAGTATGTCCCCGACCACGCGGAGAGTGACGTCGACGACCCCGACTTGGGGGCGGCGGCAATGGAAGCCGACGCCGAAGGCGGGGGAGGAGGAGCGGAAGGCGACTTCAGGCCTTCGGCCACTTTCGACGACTGGCCCGACGACGACGCCGAAGGGGAAGTCGCCCCACGCCACCAGCCGAAGGTTGGCTCCTCCGCCGGCCAGGGCGGCGCGAAGAGGCGTCACGCCAGGCCGAGTGCGCCCGGCGGCAAATTGAAGAAGCTTAAGGGGACGGCCGCCGCGACCAGACGGGAGGAGGCGGCCGCGAAGGCCAACCACTTCCGAAGGGAAGTGAGAAGGCCGCCGCTAGTATCCGCGTAAGTCTTCATGCTATTTTATTTTCTTTGTTGAATCTTGTCCCAGTCTTCGTTTATGTACTCCCTCCGATCTTCTCCAGGGCCCCTCTTTCCCTTGAGAGAGTCGCCGTCCCCTCTGTCATGGGGTCGGTGGAGACGTCCGCCAATACTCGGTGGGCCGACCCCGCCACCGCCCTCCAGGAGGCGACGGAGCGAAACGCGCGGGAGAAGCGCGAGGAGGAGGAAGCCGAACGTCTGGAGAAGGCGGAGGCCGACAAGGCGGCCGCCTCCGCCCAGAAGGAGCTGGAGGATCCCGAGGCTACCCTCGCAGCGAGACGGCATGCTGAGGAGGCCGCGCGTCGCCGATCAGTGATGCTCGTCCCCCCACTATCGTCTATGCCTCCGCCTCCGGAGGTCACGGGGCAAACCGAAGGTGCCGGCACCGAGGACCCCATCGTGGAGAAGGAGGGCGGCGATGTTTCTATGTCGGACACCCTCGTGCCGCCACCACCGCCTCCACCGCCGTCTGGGAGGCTGCACGGCAAACAACCGATGGATCCGTCGGAGCCGCCGGCCATGGACGAGGATGAAGCGCGGCTGCTTCTCCAAGTCGCCTCGCCGGTGCGTTTCCGTCTTGACAGGGCGACCTCGGCGCCGCGTCCTTGGGAGACCAGCGTTGCCGGCTCGGCATCCCTAGATGCCGAGGCCACAAGCGCCGCGCCCACCGGGTGGGTGCGCGGAGGCGGCACCGGGCCGTTAAATCAACTGCTCCTGGAGGTCCAGGCAAAGCTGCGGGCCGAGGGCGACGCCCTTCAAGCCTACACCAGAGCACATCTGGCCGCACGAACGGCCGTCCGAGTAAGTTTCTTTCCCTTTGGACTCTTGTTTGTTTCTCTGTGGGGGCGCGCCAGTGCACCCACTGGGTGTAGTCCCCGAGTTCCGGGCCGGCTGCTGAGCAGGCGGTTCGGAACTCCCTCTGGCGAGTTCCAAACACTAACTTTGTCTTCAATGATTTATTGCAGGAGCATCACAACCTCCGCGCCACTGCCTTCCACCGCAATGTCGAGGAGCTCAACAAGCGGGCTGCCGACTTGTCGGAAAGCTGGAGTAAGTTCTTCTTCTTTGCGGGGGCGCGCTAGCGCACCCACGGGCTGTAGTCCCCGAGATTCGGGCTGACTACTGAGCAGTCGGGCCGGATCTTCCCGGCGATCTTTTTTGCTAATGACTTATTTTGTCTCTTCTTTGTTCCTCAAAAGCCAATGTCGTTCTTCTGGAGCAGCTGGGCGAGGCCAATACCGCCCGTCGTGCCAAAGAGGAGGAGTGTGGCAAGCTCGCCACGGAACGCGACCTGCTGGCGGCGCAGCTGGCCGAGCAGAAGGAGTTGCTCAAGAAGGCGAAGGACGAGGCCGAGAAGAGGGAGACCGCACTCCTGGCCGAGTTCGAGAGTGAGCGTTCCTCCTGGACTGACAGGGCGGCGATGCTGACCTCCGGCTTCCACGAGATCGAGGATATCGTTGATGGTAAGTTTCTTTCGCTTCTTCGGGCTTCTGACTATGTGTCAGGCTGACTTCTGATTTTTTTTGTCTTGCTTCTTTTTTCTCTTGGCAGACTTCTTTCCTGGTCACTCGCAGGCAGTTCCTCTGGCCATCGAGGCTGCTCGTGAGGCGCGAAGGGCAAACGGCGAGGAGATCGCTGCTAGTGCCCCCTGAACCGTCGAAGAGCAGCTTCTGAGCATTGAAGCCCGTCTTCGTCCGGCTTACCGGCTGATGCGCCGGCTTCAGCGTGCCGGCGCCCAGGCGGTTGCCGCCCTATGGCCAGGCACGCTGGCTCTGCCCACCGCCAGTCGAACTGCCGACTGGCTGGAGGTCGCTGCCAGCCGTCTTGAGGCTTGGAAGGGCTCCTCGGCCCAGGCCGGAGCGCGCCGGGCCTTGGAGTTTGTCAAGGCGTGGTATCCAGGGCTGGACCTGGACCGTCTGGCCGCGTTCCAGTCAGAAGCCCAGGCTCAGCTGGAGGCCGTGGAGGGCGCCCTTATCGAGCGTGCAGCGGCCATCGCCGAGTACACGGACACCAGTGTCTTCGTCCCCGAGCGGGCTGAAGGCGGCGAGGAGGTGCCGCCAGAGTGGTTCAGAATGAACCCGGAGTATGGCGAAGATTTGGCGGAGGTGATCGACTCCAGCACTGAAGAGGAGGACGAGGTGGAGGACGAAGGCGAGGCGGAGGCGCCAGAAGATGGAGCAGGCGGCCAGCCTCAGCTCGACCGCGCCTCCAGCAACAAGCCGCGTCAAGAGAAGGCAACTGCCACCGGAGGTGATCAACCCGAGATCGCACAGCCGACTGCCCCGGCGCCTTACACCGCCGTCTCCTCCGATCCTCCGATCCCCGATGCCGCCTCCTAGGCTGCCTCTTTTGCCTCTGCTTGTCTGTCTTAGTAATCTTTTGAAAACTTTGTTAGTTTCGAACAGTTCCACCCGCGGGGTGTATCTTGAACTTCTATTCGAAGATTCGGCCAAGGGCCTATGTAAATATTTATCCGATTTTCGTCTTTCCTTGCTTACTGCTCTTTAGGCTTTTCCTTTTGCCACCTTCCCTTAGTCGCTGCCTTGCCAGTCGGACAGCCGCTCCGCGGGCTGTCGCTGGGTTAAGTGCTCGGCTACTTCGGGAAAGCAAGTACTTGGCCGTTTAGAGTTTCTTTAGTAAGTCGGATAGAAAGCGACAGGCCGACTACCCAAGAGTCGGACGTCCTTGATAAAAGCTAATAAATACAGCGAGCCGGCTACTCATGAGTCGGCTTCCGCTTTAGAAATGCTGGAGGCCGTCTTACGCTATGTTCATGCTTTAGGTCCTTAGCCATTTTTTGTGTGGGCGCCCGTTCTTCCCCCCTCCTGTTCGCCTCACAGTCGCTCTGCGAGCTGCGGCTTTGCCAGGAGGCGGATTGGGCACCACACACTACTTGTCTGACTGCGGGAAGCTCCTCATAGCGCAAGGCGGCGAGTCCCCGGGCCGACTGGGCTGTCCCGGTGCCAAGCGGCTTGTAATGAAAGTGATTTTCTTGAAGGCATGATTCTTATCATACATATAACAAAAAGGGCGACTTCCTGTAGTCGCCGGACACAGTTAGGATTCCCTTGGAACTCGGCATCTTCATCTTGAGGTAGGCATAGTGGGGTACCGCCATGAACTTGGCCAGGGCGGGTCGGCCAAGCAATGCGTGATATGGGCTTTCAAGGTCCACCATGTCACACCCTAGCTAGTTCATGCATTAGAGTGTTGCATCATGTTTATTCTTTCATCAGAAACCTGAAATGGGGATGACAGAACCCCCAGCCCCCTCTGAAACCAATTAGGGTTTACTAAAAACTTTTTCAATGAACCTGAAATGCCCTTCTAAAATGCCCATCATTTTTGTCATTGTTCAGAACCTCTGCCAGAAGTGATGCACATTTTCCTACGCCATCTCAGGGTTTTTGAATTAATTCATAAATATTTGAATTTGGGCATTTAAAATTATATAAAATATTTAAATGCTCAAATATCTCCAAACTAAAATGTTTCATGTTGGAAATAATCCAACTTTGGACCAGGAGTAGTTTGGTGATTTTAGGAGTTGCCTAGGTATTTTTATTAATTCAACAAAGTTGCAGAAGTATTAAAAAAACAGAAAACAGAAAAAAAATAGAAAAACTTACCTGGCGCCAGCACCCGGCCCACCTGCCGGCCCAGCCCAGCGCCGCTCCAGCGAGCTGCTTGCCGGCCAGGCAGGCAGGCAGGTGCCCGACGGCGACCGCAGCGCGCGCCACGCAGCTGGCTGCCGCCCTGCTCCACCTCCTCGCCTCGGGGCTGGATGGATGAGCTCCAGGCAGCGCCGTGAACCCGCAGGACACCTCCATTCTCCCCCAACCCCTCTCTCTCTCGCGCTCCCCCGCCATGGCCGACGCCATCGCCGCCACCCCCTCGCCGTAGCCACGCCCTCCGTCAACCCCACGCCGTGCCGCCGTGTCCAGGAGCTCCGCTACCCTCCTCTCCTTCGAGCAAGCCGAGCCCCGAGCGCTCGCAAGGCCCGAGCCCACCGCATCGACCTCGACCGAACCGCCGTCACCGGAGATCCCCTTCAATGCCGTCGTCGCTCCGGTCCGTCCCCGGCCGCACCAAGGGCTTCGTCGAACTCCCTGTGAGCTTAGCCATCTTCCCCTCCCTTCTTTCTTGCTCCCGAGCCGTGTAGCGACCTCCCGGAGCTCATCCGCACCCACCGCCGCGGAGCTCGTCGCCGACGTGCTCCCGGTCATCCTCCGGCCACTCCACGGTGTCCATCATGCTCACCGCGTCACGTAGCACCTAACTAGCTACTCCCCGCACCTCACCGACCCCTTTTGCGTCAAGTTCGACTTCTACCGAACTCCAGTGGCCGCCAAAGTCGTCGCCGGCGCCAACTCCGGCCACCCCGACCCCAACAGACTCCACCAAGAGCTGCGGTTCGTCCTCAGCTCCTCTCCGGTGGCCTCCGCGGCTCGTTTGGTTGCCGGAACGGCAAAAACCACTTCCGCCGCCGCGTCGGGCTCGCCGGCGGCTAAACGCCGGTGCAGCCGACCCGGGTTTGACCACGGGTGGGCCCTGGTTGACTCTCCTGAGTCAATGACAGGTGGGGCCCAGCCCTGTTAACTAATTAGGATTAGTTTAAATTAATTTTAGTTTAATTAATCACACTGACACGCGGGACCCACTGTCAGGTTTGACCCGGACCGTGTCCCATTGACCTGCTGATGTCACACTGACGTCAGGCTGACGCAATAAATTAATTTCTGGATTTAATCTAATATAGGAAATTCCAGAATATAGTTTAAACTTCAAAAATTCATAACTTTTAATCTGTAACTCCAAATCAGACAAGTTATATATGAAAAATGATCAGAAAAATCCAATCTATCCATCTGTACTATTCTCATGCATGATTAAACAAGTTAACTTGATGTTTAATGCAGAACAAGGAAAAACACTTTAAAGGGCCATGTATGAGTTTGAAATTTGAATCTTTGATCCAAATTGGTTCAAACCCTTCTGGTCTTAGTTGCATTAGCCCAACACCCTCATATTGCCATGTTTCATGCATGCATCATATTGTTGCACATTGTTTGGTGATAGTTGTGTATCGGTGTTCTTTGCGGCAGGTTCTGCCTCCGAGGAGTACCGTGATTACCCTAACGAAGAACCGTATCAGTGCATCGAACCATCAGGCAAGCAACCAACCATTTGATCATATCGATACAATCCCATGTTCTCGCTCCTGCTCTCTTTTACTGCATTAAGACAACGCGTTCAAACTGCTGTGTGCTACGGTAGTTGAACCCACTTCCTCTGCATGACCTGTCATTGCCACAGTAACTAGATGAAGCCCACTAGCATGTGTAGGAGTTGATTGAGCCATATGTATGTGTTGTTCCTACCTTGCTATGCCTGCTATGCTTAGAGTCGTGTCAGGTCTGGTTCATCTGGGTGATGGGCTAGAGTGAAATGATTATGTCGGTAATGAGAGTGGTGTGGTGAACACGATTTGGTAAAGGTATCGATGAGAGGCCATGTAGGAGTACATGGTGGGTTGTTTCATTGAAGCCGACCTTAAGCACTGAGATTTGTATGTGTGATTTAAGATACAGCTACTACCATGCATTGGGCCCTGAAATATGACCCCGCTCGACTTCTTATCCACCCTAGTTCTCTGTCCAGGAGTTGCAAGTAGTTTCTGGTGTTTGTAGCCTACTGGAGGCCATGGACAGCGCTGACCGTAGGGGTGGGCTGTGATGCGGTAGGTACGTGGCACGGTGTACCGAATACCCGTTAGGTATCTCGGGAACCCTGTTCACATCGTTTGGGGCTGTGAGCGAAACCTCGGCCGGGTCTCCTCATGGATGGAACCCGAATAGGCGATAAACCTGGACTAGAGACTTAGGTGTTTAGGTAGGTCGTGGTCTACACCCACGTCGGCTTTCGCTTGAAGTCTGCCGAGCACATGTTGTGTGCAGACGCTAAGTGGTGGAAACATGTATGAAGAAGTACACCCCTGCAGGGTTAACATGATCTATTCGAATAGCCGCGTCCGCGGTAAAGGACTACTTGGTTGCCTATACAGTTCATAGATAAGTAAATGGAAACTACTAAAAGCCTCAAGATAAGTGTGAGTGCCGAGGATGGCTCTTCCGTAGGAAGACGGAGGTGGATCCTCGGTAGTGTATTGAAGTGGTGAGTAGTGGACTCGTGTGCGCAAAACCATTTCAAGTTGGAGTCTCGTAGGATAGCCTAGCCAAGAGTCAAAGCTGGCTTGCTGCAACAACTCCACCAACCCATCTTGATAATGTGCATGTATGTAGGATCTGATGTAAGTCTTGCTGAGTACCTTTGTACTCATGTTGCTATAATTTACATTTTTACAGAAGACGCTGCAACCCCTTCTGATGGGTTCTTCATAGACGTTGACATCAATGAGTAGGCTAAGGCCCAGGTGGTGATCCTGAGCTTGTGAAGGACCACGTAGTATAGCTAGGCTTTCCAAGCCTCTTTTATTTTACTAGTTGTCTGTACTCAGACAAGTTACTTCCGCTGCTGGTTTGTATGACTGTATGACTTGAATGCTGGGTCGTGTGACCCGTATCTATGTGTATGTTATGTATGGCTCTCTGAGCCTTAAATAAAGTACTTGTGTCGTAGAGTCATGTTGTGATGCCTTGTTGTATTTGCACATATCGAGCATATTGTGTGTATGACTGAAATGCTTGGTATGTGTGGGATCTGACTATCTAGTTGTTTATCTTTAGTAGCCTCTCTTACCGGGAAAGGTCTCCTAGTGTTACCACTGAGCCATGGTAGCTTGCTACTGCTCTGGAACACTTAGGCTGGTCGGCATGTGTCCTTCTTCGTTCCTGTGTCTGTCCCTCCGGGGAAATGTCACGCATTGAGTACCGGAGTCCTGCTAGCCCAGTGCTACATCCCGGACCCACTTGCTGATGACCGACACGTTCGTTGCTGGGTCATGGATGCCTGTCCCTGTAAGTCTATGCCACTTTGGGTTTACGACTAGCCATGTCAGCCCGGGCTCCTTATCATATGGGTGCTAGCGACACTATCATATACGTGTGCCAAAAGGCGCAAACGGTCCCGGGCAGAGGTAAGGCGACACCCGTGGGAATACCATGCGTGAGGCCGCAAAGTGATATGAGGTGTTACATGCTAGACCTATGTGGCATCGAGTCGGGGTCCTGACAGCGTTGGCATCAGAGCCAGACTGCCTGTAGGCTCTCCAAGCCAAACTGGTCGATGTTGAGTCTAGAAATTCTTTAGTTATATGTAGGGGAATTGTTTGTGGGTTGGAACGTAAGGCTCTTTTTACTCCTTTATCTTATGACATTCTGATCTAAGTCAGTCTATTCTTCCACCGGGGGTTAAGGAATTAGGATCTATTCTCTCTATCAGGATCACGTGTTACTAATCAGTAGTACCTTATAGGTTTGATGGATACAAGCCTAGTCCAGTTCTACTACCACATTATGTTGCTAGGATGGACTCAGAACTTGATATGATGTCGTTGAGTGTGTATGAAATCCTTTGTCAAATGTCTCAAAATCCCTCTTGAGCATTTACAGCCGTTATGCTGTCAAAATTTTGCTAGAATTTCTAATGCCTTTGCATTATGGTTGTGCTTTCAGATGGCCACTCGCGACCTCAATCAAGTGGTTCGCCTGACTCGATGCCTAGATGTACCCGGCCATACCGCCATGTTGGTCAGGGTAATGACTGAGGCTGGATACCGTTGGTATCCCGAGTACACGGTCGAAGAGCAATTTCGAGACTTTAATCAAAGCCAGTATCTCTGCACTGTCAGGATATTTCCATCTTATCCTGGATCCACCGAGCCCCTTCACTGCTCCTATGGACCCGGGGTTACTATTGAGATGGCTATGCAGGATGCCGCCTACTCTATGATGACCATCATGCGAGTCAGGTCTGGCCTATTTCGGGACTCTGATTTCCGGTATATGCCAGGATCACTTCCGGGAGCACAAGGGTATCTCCAGGCTATCTATGCTGACCCCACTCTGGAGGATTCACGGACTCGCACCACTGCTGAGATGCTCGAGGATAAGGACCGTGAAAATCGGGCCTTGAGGCTAGAGCTCTTCAATACCCGTGCTGACCATTGGGCCACGTTGACTCGGTTTGCACCGGCGGTGCAAGCTGGATATTCGGATATGCGCGATCTCTATCCTGTGAGATCTGCTCTGCCAGACGTGATGGGTTGGCGTGATGTAGGAGGCATCACCCCACCTCGTGGTCCCCGCAGGCCACCGTCTGTTGGTCCAAGACCTCATCCTAGCCCCTATGGTCCACAAGCTCCGCGAGATCGTCTGTTCCCAGATGATCATGTTGAGCTTCCAGGCTATGGAGGTGACTTCTACGAGGACTACTACAGATCGGTCTGAGTTAGTGGTAGTATCACTAGTTCGTACTAGCTGTGTCGTCTATCGTCCTGCGTGACTCGTGGGATATGACCTAGTTTGTACCGCCTTCCGGAGGTGTAGAAAAATAATGTATAGGAGCTTGGGATGCCTCCGATGAGATGTAATCCTCTTTTCACCGTAATAGTACCTTGTTTGGTCTTGTACTAAACCTTGTATGGTGTGTATGACAATGGAATAAAAGAAGCAGTTTCTGTATCTGCCATGTCATACGGATGATCATCTTGCATTCTGAGTTATTCCTTACATTCTGTATCCTATGTCGGAATCTTATCATTCTGACTAAATCATTGTCTTGTTACCTAGGATGGTCAACACGCGCAATAACCCCGCTTCTCAAGAGCCGGCCGAAGGCAGTGAAGTCAGGAATGCAAATCTGCCTCATCCTCCTTCCCTAGCCAAGGTTATGATGGAAGCCGAGAGAAACAAGCGGGAGACCAACCGTTTGTTGGAGCGTATTGAACAGAACACAGCACACCATCAGAGGACTAACGTGGTGTCACTCAGTGATTTCATCAAGTTACATCCACCCACGTTCCACCACTCCATCGAGCCTCTCGACGCTGATGACTGGCTTCGCAGTATTTCTCACAAACTGCGCTCCGCGCTAGTAGCCGAGGCTGACAAGGTCACCTTTGCTGCATATCATCTTGAAGGCCCCGCCAGTCTCTGGTGGGAGAATTATGGAGCTATGCGCCCAGCGGGCCATGTCACTACTTGGGCTGAATTCAGCGAGGCTTTCCGTGAACATCACATTCCGGAGGGTCTCATGGACCGTAAACGTGAGGAATTTTGCAGTTTCACTCAGGGCCGACTCTCTGTGGATGCTTACAGTAGGGAGTTCGGTAACCTCGCACGATATGCCACTGAGGAAGTTTCTACTGATGCCAAGAAGCAAGCAAGGTTCCGTAAGGGGCTTAGTCCTGAGCTTCGCCGCGACCTCCGTCTGCATGAGTGCACATCTTTTCAGAAGCTTGTTAACAAGGCCATCAGTGCTGAGACTGGTCAGTCTGATTATGACGCAACACGCAAGCATGGCCGTGACGTGGGTTCCTCATCCGGTGCTGGTCCTCAGAAGCGCCGCGTGTGGGTGCCCAACACTGCCCTGCCACCCAGGTTCACACCGAGGCCATCCTTCCAGGCGCCTCGCCTCGTTCAACAGTTTGCACCAGCCAAGCCCTATGGTGGTCCAACCAACAATGCTCCTCCACGTACCAGTTCCGTGACTTGCTTTAAGTGTGGGGAATCTGGCCACTATATGCGCGAGTGTCCCCAGACCAACCCCAACCAATCTGCTAAAGCTGTTGGCCGTGGCAAGCCAACAGGGAAAGTGTTCCACGCCAAGCCGGCCACCGCTACACGTGGCCATGTCAACTGTATCTCTGCCGAAGAAGCTCAAGAGGATCCCAACGTCGTTCTCGGTACGCTCATTGTTAATTGCCACCCGGCATCTGTTCTTTTCGATACAGGAGCATCTCATTCATTCATATCCGAGAACTATGCTCGCTTGCATAACACCGCATTCTGTGACATGCCATCCTCTATGGTAATTCAAACTCCGGGATCCAAATGGCAAACCTCCAGGGTAAGTTATGGAAATGAAATCCAAGTCGACAGACTTGTTTTCCTTGCATCTTTGATAGCTCTCAAATCTTCAGATATTAATATCATTTTGGGTATGGACTGGATGTCAGCTCATCATGCCAAAATTGATTGCTTCTCTAGGACTGTTCAACTCACCCATCCTTCGGGGAAGATAGTCAATGTCTTGACCCAATTAGCCAAGCGACAATTATATTCTCTTAACGCCAGCCCTTTGCCAGACCTTGAGGACGTTCCAGTAGTCCGTGACTTCCCGGATGTCTTCCCAGAGGAATTGCCAGGTGTTCCACCTGACAGGGATGTTGAGTTCGTAATAGACCTTATTCCAGGAACCGTCCCGATTGCTAGAAGACCTTATAAGATGGCACCACTAGAACTAGTCGAGCTTAAGAAACAACTCGATGAGTCCTTGAAAAAGGGTTTCATCCGACCTAGTTCATCTCCGTGGGCTTGCCCCGTCCTCTTCGTCAAGAAGAAGGATGGTACGGACCGGATGGTTGTAGATTATCGACCTGTCAATTTGGTCACAATCAAGAACAAATATCCGCTCCCCAGGATCAACGACCTGTATGATCAGCTCGCTGGATCCTCAATCTTCTCCAAAATGGATTTGAGGTTGGGCTACCATCAAATCAAAATCAGGAACGGGGACATTCCTAAAACGGCCTTTGTTACTCGTTATGGCCAATACGAGTACACCGTCATGTCCTTCGGTTTAACCAACGCTCCAGCCACTTTTTCTCGGTTAATGAACTCAATCTTCATGGAGTATTTGGATAAATTGGTCGTGGTTTACCTCGATGATATACTCATCTACTCCAAGAGCGAGGAAGAACATGCCGAACATCTAAGGCTAGTGTTGAAGAAACTTCGAGAGCATCGCCTTTATGCCAAATTTTCTAAATGTGAATTCTGGTTCTCAGAAGTGACCTATCTGGGTCATGTAATATCTGGTAAAGGTATTGCTGTTAACCCTGAGCGAGTTCAAGCCGTCCTTAATTGGACTCCACCTGAATCGGTCAAGCAAGTTCGGAGTTTTCTGGGCTTAGCGAGCTATTGCCGTCGCTTTGTCGAGAACTTCTCCAAAGTTGCTAAACCTCTAACCGAACTCCTCAAGAAAGATAAAAAGTTCGAATGGACTCCACAATGTGAGCACAGCTTTCAGGAACTGAAAAGACGCCTGACTTCTGCTCCCGTACTGGTACCGCCAGACTTCTCTAAGGACTTTGTTATCTACTGCGACGCCTCGCGACAAGGACTAGGCTGTATTCTCATGCAAGATCGACACGTAATTGCTTACGCTTCACGGCAATTGCACCCACATGAGGAGAATTATCCTACTCATGATCTAGAGCTTGCAGCCGTAGTCTATGCACTTAAGACCTGGCGACATTACCTCCTCGGTAATCGTTGCGAAATATTCACTGATCACCAAAGTCTGAAGTATATCTTCACCCAACCGGATTTGAATCTCAGGCAAAGACGTTGGGTTGAGTTGATCACAGATTTCGACTTAGGAATAACTTACACCCCAGGGAAAGCCAACGTCATGGCTGATGCGCTAAGTCGTAAATCTTATTGTAACAACCTGATGTTACAACAAAGTCAACCGCTTCTCCATGAGGAATTTCGGAAGCTTAACCTTCACATTGTTCCTCAAGGATTTCTTTCCACCTTGGTGGCGAAACCTACTCTTACGGATCAAATCATCGCTGCCCAAAAGCGAGATAAGGGAATATCTAAAATCAAGGAGAACATTGCTAGCGGAGGTGCTAGTTGTTTTTCCACAAATGATCATGGTGTTGTGTACTTTGAGAACCGTTTAGTGGTTCCCAAGAACCAGCATCCACGGCAGTTGATCCTTAAGGAGGCTCATGAATCTCCTCTCACCATTCATCCCGGTAGTACCAAGATGTATCAGGACCTACGCCAGAGGTTCTGGTGGACTAGGATGAAGAGAGAAATTGCTCAGTATATTGCTAATTGCGACGTCTGCTGTCGTGTAAAAGCAGAGCATCAACGGCCTGCTGGCACCCTTCAACCCTTAGCTATTCCTGAATGGAAATGGGATAAAATTGGTATGGATTTCATTACCGGTTTTCCCATGACCAAGAGAGGGAATAATGCTATCTTCGTCGTTGTCGATCGTCTTTCCAAAGTGGCCCATTTCTTACCTGTTCGTGAGAGTATAACCGCTAGCCAGTTGGCAGACTTATACATCTCCCGAATCGTGTCTCTCCATGGTGTTCCTTTGGAAATTAACTCGGATCGAGGAAGTCTTTTCACCTCTCGATTTTGGGAAAGTTTCCAAAATGCTATGGGAACCCGCCTTTCCTTTAGCACTGCTTTTCACCCTCAATCGAGTGGTCAGGTAGAACGCGTCAACCAGATTCTAGAAGACATGCTTCGAGCCTCTGTTATCTCATTCGGAATGGATTGGGAGAAGTGCCTTCCATTTGCCGAATTCGCTTACAACAACAGCTATCAATCTAGCTTGGGTAAAGCCCCTTTTGAAGTTCTCTATGGACGACGGTGTCGAACACCCCTTAACTGGTCAGAAACCGGGGAAAGACAATTCTTTGGCCCGAATATGATTCAGGAAGCAGAAGAGCAAGTTCGCATCGTTCGTGAAAAGTTGAAAACAGCCCAATCTCGTCAAAAGAGTCAGTATGACCGAAAACATAAGGCCATGACTTTCGAGGTTGACGAGAAAGCTTACCTTCGGGTTACCCCTCTGAAGGGAACCCATCGTTTCGGTATCAAAGGCAAATTGGCTCCTCGTTACATTGGACCTTTCCGTATTCTCGCTAAATGAGGAGAAGTTGCCTACCAGTTGGAACTACCTCCACATCTCTCCAGAGTCCATGATGTTTTCCACGTTTCTCAACTCAGGCGTTGCTTCTCGGATCCTATCCGTGGAGTGGACCACGAAACGCTTGATCTCCAAGATAATCTCACGTATCGAGAGTACCCCATTCGTATCCTCGATCAGGCCGAGCATACCACTCGACGTCATAATATCAAGTTTCTCAAAGTTCAATGGTCGCACCATTCTGAGGATGAAGCAACTTGGGAAAGGGAGGATCGTCTTCGACTCGAGTACCCCGCCTTCTTTCCGGAGGAACCCAAATCTCGGGACGAGATTCTTTTGAGTGGGGGTGAGTTGTCACACCCTAGCTAGTTCATGCATTAGAGTGTTGCATCATGTTTATTCTTTCATCAGAAACCTGAAATGGGGATGACAGAACCCCCAGCCCCTTCTGAAACCAATTAGGGTTTACTAAAAACTTTTTCAATGAACCTGAAACGCCCTTCTAAAATGCCCATCATTTTTGTCATTGTTCAGAACCTCTGCCAGAAGTGATGCACATTTTCCTAGGCCATCTCAGGGTTTTTGAATTAATTCATAAATATTTGAATTTGGGCATTTGAAATTATATAAAATATTTAAATGCTCAAATATCTCCAAACTAAAATGTTTCATGTTGGAAATAATCCAACTACGGACCAGGAGTAGTTTGGTGATTTTAGGAGTTGCCTAGGTATTTTTATTAATTCAACAAAGTTGCAGAAGTATTAAAAAAACAGAAAACAGAAAAAAATAGAAAAACTTACCTGGCGCCAGCACCCGGCCCACCTGCCGGCCCAGTCCAGCGCTGCTCCAGCGAGCTGCTTGCCGGCCAGGCAGGCAGGCAGGTGCCCGACGGCGACCGCAGCGCGCGCCACGCAGCTGGCTGCCGCCCTGCTCCACCTCCTCGCCTCGGGGCTGGATGGATGAGCTCCACGCAGCGCCGTGAACCCGCAGGACACCTCCATTCTCCCCCAACCCCTCTCTCTCACGCTCCCCCGCCATGGCCGACGCCATCGCCGCCACCCCCTCGCCGTAGCCACGCCCTCCGTCAACCCCACGCCGTGCCGCCGTGTCCAGGAGCTCCGCTACCCTCCTCTCCTTCGAGCAAGCCGAGCCCCGAGCGCTCGCAAGGCCCGAGCCCACCGCATCGACCTCGACCGAACCGCCGTCGCCGGAGATCCCCTTCAACGCCGTCGTCACTCCGGTCCGTCCCCGGCCGCACCAAGGGCTTCGTCGAACTCCCCGTGAGCTTAGCCATCTTCCCCTCCCTTCTTTCTTGCTCCCGAGCCGTGTAGCGACCTCCCGGAGCTCAACCGCACCCACCGCCACGGAGCTCGTCGCCGACGTGCTCCCGGTCATCCTCCGGCCACTCCACGGTGTCCATCATGCTCACCGCGTCACGTAGCACCTAACTAGCTACTCCCCGCACCTCACCGACCCCTTTTGCGTCAAGTTCGACTTTGGCCGAACTCCGGTGGCTGCCAAAGTCGTCGCCGGCGCCAACTCCGGCCACCCCGACCCCAACAGACTCCACCAAGAGATGCGGTTCGTCCTCAGCTCCTCTCCGGTGGCCTCCGCGGCTCGTTTGGTTGCCGGAACGGCAAAAACCACTTCCGCCGCTGCGTCGGGCTCGCCGGCGGCTAAACGCCGGTGCAGCCAACCCGGGTTTGACCACGGGTGGGCCCTGGTTGACTCTCCTGAGTCAATGACAGGTGGGACCCAGCCCTGTTAACTAACTAGGATTAGTTTGAATTAATTTTAGTTTAATTAATCACACTGACACGCGGGACCCACTGTCAGGTTTGACCCGGACCGTGTCCCGTTGACCTGCTGATGTCACACTGACGTCAGGCTGACGCAATAAATTAATTTCTGGATTTAATCTAATATAGGAAATTCCAGAATATAGTTTAAACTTCAAAAATTCAAAACTTTTAATCTGTAACTCCAAATCAGACAAGTTATATATGAAAAATGATCAGAAAAATCCAATCTATCCATCTGTACTATTCTCATGCATGATTAAACAAGTTAACTTGATGTTTAATGCAGAACAAGGAAAAACACTTTAAAGGGCCATGTATGAGTTTGAAATTTGAATCTTTGATCCAAATTGGTTCAAACCCTTCTGGTCTTAGTTGCATTAGCCCAACACCCTCATATTGCCATGTTTCATGCATGCATCATATTGTTGCACATTGTTTGGTGATAGTTGTGTATCGGTGTTCTTTGCGGCAGGTTCTGCCTCCGAGGAGTACCGTGATTACCCTAACGAAGAACCGTATCAGTGCATCGAACCATCAGGCAAGCAACCAACCATTTGATCATATCGATACAATCCCATGTTCTCACTCCTGCTCTCTTTTACTGCATTAAGACAACGCGTTCAAACTGCTGTGTGCTACGGTAGTTGAACCCACTTCCTCTGCATGACCTGTCATTGCCACAGTAACTAGATGAAACCCACTAGCATGTGTAGGAGTTGATTGAGCCATATGTATGTGTTGTTCCTACCTTGCTATGCCTGCTATGCTTAGAGTCGTGTCAGGTCTGGTTCATCTGGGTGATGGGCTAGAGTGAAATGATTATGTCGGTAATGAGAGTGGTGTGGTGAACACGATTTGGTAAAGGTATCGATGAGAGGCCATGTAGGAGTACATGGTGGGTTGTTTCATTGAAGCCGACCTTAAGCACTGAGATCTGTATGTGTGATTTAAGATACAGCTACTACCATGCATTGGGCCCTGAAATATGACCCCGCTCGACTTCTTATCCACCCTAGTTCTCTGTCCAGGAGTTGCAAGTAGTTTCTGGTGTTTGTAGCCTACTGGAGGCCATGGACAGCGTTGACCGTAGGGGTGGGCTGTGATGCGGTAGGTACGTGGCACGGTGTACCGAATACCCGTTAGGTATCTCGGGAACCCTGTTCACATCGTTTGGGGCTGTGAGCGAAACCTCGGCCGGGTCTCCTCATGGATGGAACCCGAATAGGCGATAAACCTGGACTAGAGACTTAGGTGTTTAGGTAGGTCGTGGTCTACACCCACGTCGGCTTTCGCTTGAAGTCCGCCGAGCACATGTCGTGTGCAGACGCTAAGTGGTGGAAACATGTATGAAGAAGTACACCCCTGCAGGGTTAACATGATCTATTCGAATAGCCGCGTCCGCGGTAAAGGACTACTTGGTTGCCTATACAGTTCATAGATAAGTAAATGGAAACTACTAAAAGCCTCAAGATAAGTGTGAGTGCCGAGGATGGCTCTTCCGTAGGAAGACGGAGGTGGATCCTCGATAGTGTATTGAAGTGGTGAGTAGTGGACTCGTGTGCGCAAAACCATTTCAAGTTGGAGTCTCGTAGGATAGCCTAGCCAAGAGTCAAAGCTGGCTTGCTACAACAACTCCACCAACCCTTCTTGATAATGTGCATGTATGTAGGATCTGATGTAAGTCTTGCTGAGTACCTTTGTACTCATGTTGCTATAATTTACATTTTTACAGAAGACGCTGCAACCCCTTCTGATGGGTTCTTCATAGACGTTGACATCAATGAGTAGGCTAAGGCCCAGGTGGTGATCCTGAGCTTGTGAAGGACCACGTAGTATAGCTAGGCTTTCCAAGCCTCTTTTATTTTACTAGTTGTCTGTACTCAGACAAGTTACTTCCGCTGCTGGTTTGTATGACTGTATGACTTGAATGCTGGGTCGTGTGACCCGTATCTATGTGTATGTTATGTATGGCTCTCTGAGCCTTAAATAAAGTACTTGTGTCGTAGAGTCATGTTGTGATGCCTTGTTGTATTTGCACATATCGAGCATATTGTGTGTATGACTGAAATGCTTGGTATGTGTGGGATCTGACTATCTAGTTGTTTATCTTTAGTAGCCTCTCTTACCGGGAAAGGTCTCCTAGTGTTACCACTGAGCCATGGTAGCTTGCTACTGCTCTGGAACACTTAGGCTGGCCGGCATGTGTCCTTCTTCGTTCCTGTGTCTGTCCCTTCGGGGAAATGTCACGCATTGAGTACCGGAGTCCTGTTAGCCCGCTACAGCCCAGTTTACCGGAGTCCTGCTAGCCCAGTGCTACAGCCCGGACCCACTTTCTGATGACCGACACGTTCGTTGCTGGGTCATGGATGCCTGTCCCTGTAAGTCTGTGCCACTTTGGGTTTACGACTAGCCATGTCAGCCCGGGCTCCTTATCATATGGGTGCTAGCGACACTATCATGTACGTGTGCCAAAAGGCGCAAACGGTCCCGGGCAAAGGTAAGGCGACACCCGTGGGAATACCGTGCGTGAGGCCGCAAAGTGATATGAGGTGTTACATGCTAGACCTATGTGGCATCGAGTCGGGGTCCTGACACACCACCTCAAACCAAATTGGCTCTCGGCGGAAATGATCCTTGTCTCCGAAGAGGACATCTATCAGGATCTTGACGATTGGCGAGCAGGAAAGGCCGGGGACGATTCCGTGAAACACAGTCCGGCTGCTCTGAAGCTGTCTTCGCTTGATTCCTAGTTTCTGCACCGTATCCTTGTACAGGATGTTGATGTTGCTGTCTCCGTCTATCAGCACTCGCGAGAAGCGAGCGGCCCGTCTGCCCGTGGCGAGGGTGGCGCCTAGGACCAAGGCGTAAGAGCCTGGGCTCGGCATCACCTCTGGGTGATCAGCTCTGCTCCAACTGATAGGCTTTTCGGACCAATGCATGAACTCTGGAGTGCTTGATGCGACTGCATTTACTTCTTGCTGCTGTTGGCGCCTGCTACGCCGGTCATCCGCTACACTGGTGAACACCACATAGGCTCCGTGCTCGTCCGGGAACTTGTCTTGTATCGCACCGACTGGCCTGACGGTCGGCTCCTGGGGTGGCTGTGGAGGAGGCGGCCCAGCAGGAGGGGGAGGGGCAAGCCGTCCCCCTTGGCAATTCTTGTCAGCCAGTGACATTTCCTGGTGGTATGGTTGGACGGCTTCGCGCCGCTGTGGAACTTGCAGGGACCATCCAAAGTCTGCTCGTAGGAGAAAGCCGGCAGCCAGTTGGACTTGCCGCCCTTCTGCCGCTTCACCGGAGGCGGTCCCTCCAATTGCTGGTCCTCTATCGTTGCCACCTGCCGACTGCTGGAAGTCGGCTGCGGGGCTTTGCGCTTCTGGTCATTCTGCTACTGCCGCCGACTGGTGTCTCCAGCCGGAGTTCTTGGAGCCTGAGGGGCGACTTTGCCAGTTGCGCTGACCCGAATCTCTGCCTTCATGGAGGAGTCGGCCGTGGCGTACTTGTCCGCCGTGATCAGCAGCTCGTCGAGGGTCTCCGGCTCGTCGCAGAGGAGCTTGTGCTTGAGGAGGGTGCCTTCTCTGCACCCGGCAGTAAAGTACTCGATGGCCTGCACCTCGTGCACGCCCTCGCAGGAGTTTCGGAGTTCGCCCCAGCGCGTGAGGTAGTCGCGAGTAGACTCATCAGGGCCTTGCACGCACAAGGAGAGCTGGCGTAGCTTGGGAGGTTGCTTGTACGTGCTCGTGAAGTTGCGGACGAAAGCCTCGGTGAATTCACCCCAGCTGTTGATGCTGCGAGGCTTCAGACTGTTTAACCACGTCCGGGCCGAGCCCTGGAGCATGAGCGGGACATATCTTACGGCAACACGCTTGTTGCCGTTCGCTATGTTGACAGCCGTGGAGTAGTCGATCAGCCAATCTTCCGGCTTCACGGTGCCGGTATATTTGGGCATGTCTCGGGGGAGCGTGAACCCTTTGGGAAAGGGCTCGTCCCGGATGCGGGGTCCGAAGCAGGAGGGACCCAACTCGTCTTCTTCTTCCAGCGCCAGGGATCGGTGGAGTCGGTCGATCCGGTGACGGGCGCCATTCTCTCCGACTCCCTCTCGGCGGCCAAGGCGGTCGCCGAGAGTCGGATGTTCCATGGGCGGCGGGGAGACTCGCCTTTCTCCACGAGGAGGGGGAGGCTGGTAGTCGTCCCGCCATTCCACTGCTCTGGGGCGGACATCTTGGTTGCGCTTGATGGTGATGTGAGTCCGGCTGTGGCTGACAGCCGGCTCTTTGTCCTTCTTCCCACGGGCCCCGCCAGTCGGCGTCCGAGACGTCGCACCTTGATCTCGGCGAGGCGGTGGGTCGTCGTTTTGGTGCTGCGGTGCCTCGGTGCGGCAGCCGGCACCATTCTGCGCGGCGGCCGCATCGAGGAGCTACTGGACTCGCTCCGTCATTAGGCGGCGCTCTTCGCCTTCGAAGTTGTCGAGCTCGTCTGCCGCCGCCTGGGCGGCACGTATATTCTCTGCGGGCGTGGCGTACACAGGGCGATCAGCCCCGAAGAGGTTGGCGATTGCCGCGCCGCGCTGTCAGACAGCGCCTAGGCGGCTAGGCCCAGTTGGAGCCGGCGAACCGCCTACGGCGCGATCCATCTCTTGTTGGTAAGCTTCTGACAAGCGCCTCATGCTTGCCAGCTTCTTCGCGCCCTCGATGAGCTGAAGGCGGAGCGCCTCCAGCGTCCCGGCGTCGGCATCTTCCGGAATCGGTGTTGCAAGGTCTCGCAGGGCCGCGTCAAGCGGGTCATGCGCTCCTTCGCCGGAGCGCTCGCCGTGTTCGAGGACGAGGACCTCGGTGACGGTGCTTCCGCCGCTCCCCGTGTATGAGAGCGGCTCGTCGTAGACCACCACATTGGTGGGGAACGCGTCGAGCGACACGGTGTCGGAGTCGACCAGCATCGGGTCGGTGGATCCTATGGACTCCAGGTCCGCGGCAGGCTCGCCGGCGACGTAGAGTTGGTCGAGGAGGCCCGCGAGGAGGCTCTCGGGGGCACTTGTGCCTGCGTCGGATGCAGGCTCATCGGAGAGGCAAACCTCTCTGATAAGATCGGCGAGGAAGCTGGCCGCACAGGCGATCTCCATGTCGTGCAGCGCGTCGGCACAGATGCCATCTGGCGTGCCGGGCTGGCTGCGCTCGCCAGGAAGGAACAGGGTTCCCGTCCAGAGCAGATCTCCGGACGACGGTGCACCTCGCCCCATGGTGGGCGCCAAATGTCGGGGGTTGGATACGACATATGCCAAAGGATGGCTTATCATGGTTGGAGCGAGTAGAACGTCGCCGGTGCCTGGAAGCGGGATGAGGCAAAGACATGCACGCCGACGGATCTTAGCCAGCTTCAGGGCTCTCCTAGGAGATAACACCCCTACTGCTGCTCTGCGGGGTCTCCGCATGATCACTCAAGCAAGGTGACTACAATGGTGCTCCTAGAGCTGTTTTGGGAGGCAGGAGAGAGCAAGGCTAGTTCTCTCCTCCCGTGCTATCTGGTCTATCTCTATTCAGGTCCGAACCCTTTGCATGGGTGCCCCAGGGGGTTTATATAGGCCTACCCCCCGGGGGTACAATAGTAATACGGCTGGGCGCGGGTCCCAGCCGTCTGTCTCTCTGGTCACCGTCCTTCCCGCCGGCTTCTGGGGCCCGCCGACTGGCGGGTCCCGCGGACAGGCTTGATACTGTAGCGACACTCCTGGTGAAGCGGGCTTGGTCATCGGGTCGTGGCAACAGTGCCGCCGTCTATCGGGCGATCACCATCGCCATTCCCCATCGTATCTGGTTTATGGCACGTGGGGCCCTGGGGAAGAGTCGGCCGACTCCCACAGGTCCGTCTTCGGGTGCCCAGGCCGCCTTCGGCCCTCCCACTGACAGGCGGCCCCGCCGCCTTCGGGTCGTACAGGCCGGCGTCGTGGCCACAGTGTACTGCGCACTGTGGCTGAGGTTAGGGCAGGCATGGCAACAGTGTCGCGCCTCGCCGGAGATCTTCCAGCGATGCGGCTCACTGTAGCCATGCCGGCCCCTCGTGAGCAGGGGGAACGGCCACGCCGTGACCGTACCCCGCATCGTACTTCAGGATGAGGGAGGAGTCTTGGGCCGACTCTCCATAGTCGGCCTCCTTGGAGGTCGCCAGCTTGGAGTCAGCTTATCTCGGAGTTGCTGTCTGGGACTCGGCTTGAGGGGCGCGGCCCACCCCGATGTCTTGAAAGGTCCTGGGGCTCGGGTTAGCCTACCCGTGGCCCATTACTCCGACACTCTATAGGGTATGGGACCGTACTGGAGGGATGGCTCAGTGGACCCTGTAAAATTCATAGTTCAGGGGAAGTCACACCAACTCACAGCCTTAGAGCATGTTGGATACTCCGGCAGGTGGCCAGAAGTGGTGAGGAGCTTCTAACTCCAGAACCCAAAGAACATCTCCCCAGAAACGCCAGTACGGTGTCAACAGTCTTCGAGACCTTCACATCAAACAATGCGAGGAAACGAATGCTCCACAACCTTACCGAAGTCTACCAAGTAGCAACAATAAACCCATGGAGTGACACGGCTATTACCTTTAATGCCAGTGACAAGCCTAAATTCCGGACAGCCCGAGCACCAGCCGCATTGGTCCTCAGTCCGATAGTGGACGGCTTCCGACTTACAAAGGTACTCATGGATGGCGGCAGCGGACTTAACCTCATCTACGAGGAAACCCTGCGAAAAATGGAAATAGACTGGAGCCGCATTGAGCGAAGCAACACAACCTTTAGAGGAATAATACCAAGCCGGGAAGCGTGCTGTTCAGGAAAAATCACACTGGATGTGGTGTTAGGCACACCGGATAATTACAGATCCGAGGAGGTCACGTTCCAAGTGGCCCCGTTCAGCAGCGGATACCATGCTCTGCTAGGGAGAGAAGCATTTACAATTTTTCAAGCCATACCCCATTATGGGTACATGAAGCTCAAAATGCCTGGACCCAACGGAATCATCACTCTTGCAAGTGATTCGGACACAGCGCTCTGCGCCGAAAACAAGACAACCGCACTGGCCCTGGAGGCATTATCCGAAGCCCTAGCGGTCGAGGAACTAACTGTGTTGCGCTCCATGGTGGACAGGGACGATGTGATACTAGATAAGAGATCCAAGTCCACCTCTTTCAAACTAGCGGACGAAATAGTCAAATTCCAAGTCCATCCAACGGACCCCACAAAAACGGCCTCCATCGGGGCACAACTAAAACCCGATGTAGACGCCGCACTCAGAGAATTCCTGCGAGAAAATTGGGACATTTTCCCCTGGCACCCTTCAGACATGCCAGGAATCCCACGCAGGCTGGCTAAGCACAGCCTGAACATCCTAAAAGGGTTTAAGCCCGTTAAGCAGACTCTATGGCGTTTCTCCGAACCCAAGAGACAAGCCATGGGAGAGGAGCTAGCAAAACTGCTGGAAGCCGGATTCATCAGAGATATAAAACATCCGGACTGGCTAGCAAACCTAGTGATGGTACCAAAGAAGGACAAATCTTGGCGCCTATGTGTCGATTTCAAAGACCTAAATAAGGTCTGCCCAAAGGATCCTTTCCCACTCCCCTGAATTGATCAAATCATCGACGCCACTGCAGGACACGACTCATTGTGTTTCCCCGATGCATACTCTGGCTACCACCAAATCAAGATGGCAGAGTTAGACCAAGCCGCAACAGCATTCATCACCCCACACGGCCCATTCTGCTTCAACACGATACCCTTCGGGCTCAAAAACGCCGGCGCAACATATTAGCGCATGATTCAGACATGTCTGGCCAACCAGATCGGCAAAACAGTTGAAGCGTACGTAGATGACGTGGTCGTCAAAACCAAACACATCGATACTCTAGTAGACGACTTGAGGCTCACGTTCGACAATCTCCGAACATATGACATTAAGCTCAACCCGGAAAAATGCATTTTCGGCGTACCAGCCGGAAAGCTCTTGGGCTTCTCGTATCCGGTAGAGGAATTGAAGCAAACCCAGCCAAGATCCGAGCTCTGTCACAATTGGATACCCCAAAAGACCTCAAACAAATACAAAAATTGACAGGATGCGTGGCGGCTCTAAGCCGCTTTATCTCCCACTTAGGAGAAAAGGCATTACCCCTCTATCGCCTCCTGCGGCGCACCGAACACTTTGAGTGGACGGATGCCGCCACGGCCGAACTCGAAGAAATAAAAGCCATACTGGCAACAAATCCGGTCCTGGCCGCGCCCAACACGGGCGAACCAATGCTGTTATACATCGCGGCAACCCATCAAGTTGTAAGCGCGGTGCTCGTCGTCAAACGAGAAACGGACGGACACAAGTTCCCTCTCCAAAAACTAGTTTACTACATGTCCACTGTCCTAACTCCATGCAAGTCACAGTACCCGCATTATCAAAAGATAGCATATGAGGTGTTCATGGCATCCCGGAAGCTGCGACACTATTTTCAAGAGTGTTCAATAACAGTGGCATCCGAAGTACCTCTTAATGATATTATAAACAACCGCGATGCAACGGGCCGTATTGCCAAATGGGCCATCGAGCTCCTCCCGTTCGACATAACTTACAAGCCAAGGCGAGCTATTAAGTCGCAGGTTTTGGCCGACTTCATCACCGAATGGACTGAAGCCGAGCTCCCTAAAGAGTATGGCGCATACTCCAACTGGATCATGCACTTCGACGGCTCCAAAATGTTGGCTGGCCTGGGGGCTGGCGTCATTCTGACGTCCCCAACCGGAGATACAGTCGAATACGTACTTCAGATAATGTACACGGATTCCAACAACTCAGTCGAATATGAGGCCCTTTTACATGGTCTCCGGATGGCAGTCTCCATGGGCATTCAGCGCCTAAAGGTCCGCGGGGATTCAAACCTCGAAATATCCCAAATAAATGGAGACTTTGATGCCAAGGATCCGAAAATGGCAGCTTACCGCAACGCCATCTTAAAGATGTCAGCTCGGTTTGAGGGGCTCGAATTTCATCACATAGCCCGGGAGAATAACCAGGCAGCAGACGTGTTGGCACGCATTGGCGCCAAGCGCGATGCCGTCCCTCCCATCATCTTCCTAGAGAGGCTGTTCAAGCCATCCGTATCATGGGAGGGAGAGTCCGGAAACAATAGCCCGGACACAACCACACTGCCCCTCACCGAACACTCTGACACAGTTGGTGGCTCCGCTAACGAAACAACACCGTCAGCCCACACAATAATGGCAGTCATTGCCCCGTGGACAGAACCATTCCTAGCCTACCTAACTAGGCAGGAACTTCTCGAGGACCAAAACGAGGCCCGCTGCATAGTGCGGCGATCTAAAGCCTACAAAGTCCACGAGGGAGAGCTTTATAAGAAAAGCACAACCGGAGTCCTTCAAAGGTGTATCTTCAAAGAGGAAGGGCGAGACCTTCTGGCTGAAATTCATGCCGGACTCGGCGGGCACCACGCCGCAGCCCGGGCCCTTGTAAGCAAGGCCTTCCGTACCGGATTTTATTGGCCAACAGCCCGGGAAGACGCTCAGGACTTAGTGCAGCGATGCGTTGGTTGCCAGTTATTCGTCAACCAAAGCCACATGCCGCCTACCTCCCTACAAACTATACCCATTACCTGGCCTTTTGCGGTCTGGGGGCTTGACATGGTTGGACCCCTTAAAGGAGGAACCCACAAGCAAAAATATCTACTGGTCATGGTGGACAAATTCACCAAATGGATAGAGGCCAAGCATGTAAAGACGGTGAATCCAGACCGGTGATAGACTTCATATCCGGGGTCGTACACTGTTACGGCGTCCCCCACAGCATCATAACTGACAACGGCACAAACTTCACGGTCGATGAAGTTAAACTCTGGTGCAAAAACATGGGCATTAAGCTCGACTACGCTTCAGTCTATCACCCTCAAACCAATGGTCAAGTCGAGCGAGCGAACGGTCTCATTATGAGTGGCATCAAACCCAGACTAGTGCGATCCCTCAAGGAATCTAACACGCACTGGGTAGAGGAGCTCGAATCCGTACTCTGGGGGCTGCGGACCACGCCGAATCGCACTACCGGATTCACACCATTTTTTATGGTATACGGCGCAGAGGCAGTACTGCCATGCGACATAATTCATGACTCACCTCGAGTGCGCATGTACGAAGAAAGAGAAGCCGAGCTCGATCGGCAGGACAGCTTGGACGCATTGGAGGAGGAGCGCGACATGGCAAAAGCTCGTTCCGCATTCTATCAACAGCAGGCTCGAAGATATCAAAGCAGAGAAGTACGGGCCAAAACTTATAACGTTGGCGAACTAGTTCTACGCCTGTCGGACAAGAAAAAGGACAAACTAAAGCCCAAATGGGAGGGTCCCTTCATAATCGACAAAGTACTGACTAGTGGAGCGTACCGTCTGCGAAACGCATCGGACAACCGACTCGAGCCGAACCCATGGAACGCAGCACGCCTACGAAGATTCTACGCCTAGTGCCAGACTCCGTGTTCGTCTCCTTCCTCTGTCCCCTTTTTATTTTTATTTTTATTTTTTCACATTAGCTGTCCGGGATTTCGCTCCTTCTCCCTACCTTTTTTCTCCCAAGCCCTTAGGGGCTTGCATGTGCATTGTTCGCACATACGTGACGCGCCACCCGCGCTCATCATACCTGGGGGCTTCTCTATCAGAAGTTTATATAAAACGGGCCTCATGCCCAAAACATGTGTGACACTTCCGCATGAACCTTTTATACACCATTATATGCATCGATATGACTTAAGTTTTGGCCAAGCTGGGTTGCCTGGCTCATGTGCTTACCCCTACGTTCCCGTTCGTTCAGCTAGGTGGTAAAGGGAGCACCTCTGTGATTGTTACTGCCGGGTCAGCCGGATGTGTACCTCAGACTGGGTGAAGCCGAAAGCTAGCGTTCTTAAGTGAATATTCGGTCGGTGAACTAAAAGATGATCTTTCGTGTTTATTTATCTGCCCCCAGATGCTTTTCTGCTCTTTTTAGCAGTTCGGACATGCACTTTAGGGCATGCCTCCCAGGGAAAGGAACCCCTAACGGAACTATTCTCCCTGGAAGATGTTTCTTACTAACCATGTAATATAACATAACTAGTTGGGCACTTGTCTACTAAAGCAATTATGACCCCTACGCCTTGTCTCCATGCATGCCCTGGTTCTTACATAATCGAGAGGGTATTCGGACACACTCTGGACTATAGGATCCAGAGGTCGAAGCGAAAAGGTCCGCAATGACAAACGATCTACAATCCGGCTAGAAGGCATTTTTCATGTCATTTTAAATTACAGAGTCAATCCGACTTGGTATATTCTTCTTCAATACCATCCAACAAGCGGTCTAATTTACAGTCATGTTGGTAATACTTTGCAGCTAGCTCTACCTGGCCATATACTAAGCTGACAGGGATCTCCTGTCCGTCAGGACCCATAGGGCCAACCTCGGCCATGTGGTTTGCGTCAGCCTTCGTGTACTGAGTCTTCACCATGGCCCATGCCTCCCTGGCACCTTGACGGCAGGCCGATATCTTCCACAACCGGAAGCGCTGCCGCACTCCCTCCAGCTTCTTTGTAAGCTCCCCAAGGCCTTCGGGCATGGAGAGGGATGGCCACATAGCCTGAATGACGCTCTGCATTGCCTGCCGAACTCGTTCGTGCAGTTGCAACAGCTCGGGAAGAAGGTCTCCCGTTGAACCGGGCATTTCCTCCGCAGGACGACCTGTCAGCAGACCTACAGACATAGCTCTGTCAATCGACTTCCTCGCCGAATTCTTTTTTCGAAGATTCGTTCAAGCACTTACTAAAAATGCCGCGTCGAAGTCGCCGATTCTCCTATACGGAAGCAGATAGCTGAATACGAACATCCTTTAGTTCCTCGCCCAGCTGGGTATTGGCGTCTTGAAGTTTGTTCTTCTCTTGCCTCACCCTCGTCAGCACGCTCTCGCCAGCCTTTAGTTGGTGTAGGAGTTGTTGCTTGTCCAGATTTACTCCGGCCCCATCTGCACTATTATCGTCAGGGTTGCACACCTGCCGCACTTCACAACAGAATTATCTTTCAAAGCATATATTACCTGAGGGCGTCCCCTTGGCATTTTCTGAAGTGGCCAGTGCGGCCTCGAATTGGGCCTTGCACTCTTCAAGCTCCTGGCACATGATCCTTAAAACAGTTATCTTCACTGTTTCAAGTCTCGGGGGCTACTAACATATATCACCTTCAATTTTACTCACCTGTATGTCTTTTACATACTGCTTTGTGGCTCTGGCTAGACCATTTTGAGCGGCACGGAGATACGCATCTCCTGTATTAAAGGCGTCCAACGCCTCTGGGGAAAACATGCGTCACGAAGAACAGTCTGGCGACGCCTGTGGTTCAGGGCACTCTCCATCTCTGAATTGGTGGCAGATAGCCCGTCGGCGTCCTCTGTTGGAGGAACGCCCGAGGCGCGCCCCGTGTTCGTCTCCGCTTCCGGACCCGGCCTTGAACCTTGGCCGGCGGATATAGTCCGGTGGGCTCTCTACTTTCTAAGAAAATCATGAGCGTTAGTAAGACTCAAGGGCATAAACCCTAGCCGTTAAATTTGCACGCTGTACCGTTGCGCCGGAATCTCAATCTGGTCCGCACTTCTTTTTGGCCCGCCTGGCTTCAGCGGCCCTTGTTGGCTGCCCACCGCGGGCTCGGCCTTCCGCCTCAAGGATTTAACCTGCGAAACGAAACACTATTAGTTCACGGCATGCAAGATAAAGCATGGATAGATCTCCTTGAGAATACTGGGACTTCGGTCTCGGTTACCTTTGAGGCTGGAAGTAGTCCGGGATAGTCGGCCGTAATGGCCACTACGGCGTTGTCCTTGCTCAATTGATGAAACACCCCATCGATTAACTCCACACATAAGTCCAGGTCCTCTTGGGAGGCCGGATCGAGGGACCGTTCCGGGTCCTCGGGTTGTGGAGGAGGGCTGTTTATCTCCTTCACAGTCTGGCGCAGCTCCTGCGTTTAACATTGCTAGACTAAGTACTCAACTACGGGAATTTCGAAAGCGGGTAGGCAAGTGAAAGTGTTCGCTCACCCAACTTGGTGGATTGTACATGGAAAATCCGCCCTCCGGGTTGGCACGGAGGAATTCTTCTTCTTCTCCCTTGTACAAAGCGGATAAGATTCTCGTTAAAATGGTGGCCGAATCTGGCCCCTTACGACCGCACCGGGTGGCATCGTCCTCCCCGTTGAAATCCCACATGGGGTGGCCTCTGTATTGAAGCGGCTGCACCCCTCGCGTAATACATATGGCCATGACCTTGATCATGGTCAGTCTGGAATGAGCCAACAACCTTATCCGGCTCATCAGGTAAAGGACGTCCCTGTCAGTTTCCCTCTGAGGGTTCCGCGGGCGCCAACTCAGGCACTTCTTCAACGGAGCATTATTGAACTCAGGGAGGCCGATCCGTACAGGGTCCGGCAGGGGCACGTCATCTATATAGAACCACTCAGAGGACCAGTCCTCGGACGTCCTCTTTGGGGTACCGGATAGATATTCGATCTCGGCGATGCACCATAGTTCGGCTCCGCCCACTTGATAAATAGACCCCTCCTGAGAACGAGGCACAAGGCAAAACAACCTCTTCCACAGTGCGAAATGGGCCTCAACACCCAAGAACAGCTCACAGAGGGCCACGAAGCCCGCAATGTGCAGAATGGAGGCGGGCGTGAGGTTGTGTAGCTGGAGGCCGTAGAACTCCAGCAACCCTCGGAGAAACGGATGAATTGGAAATCCGAGTCCTCTCATCAAATAAGGGACTAGGCATACCCGCTCTCCTTGAGAGGGATTGGGGACGCTCTCTGCATGCTCTCCGCCGCTATAGGTAGCAATCTCGGCTCGAACTGGGACCATATATGCTGGGGGGAGAAGCCCCTTGGACTGAAGCACTACTAACTCGCTATGCGGGACGGAACACTGCCCCCAATCTCCGGGCCGATGGCTGGAGAGGAAAGAAGAGGAGCTGCACCGACCGGCCATGGTGGAATGAATCCCTGTCGAAGGCACTCTGATGAAGGCTCGCGGAGGGAAGATGGTGTCAATCGGATCTAAATCCCCGTCTCTTTTATGGGCGGTTCATTAACGCAACCGGGGGGGTAAATGAAAAAATCCCCTGGCTTTTCGCATTCGTTTGACATGTGGAAGATGGTCATTATGGGGCACAGAAGCCGAGGAGGGCAGCACGCACTAGAAGCCAGACACTATTCGACGAGTACAGGGAATTTGAAGAAGAACCCGCCTTGCAATGCCGAAGACAACTTGCACGCCGGACTCGTCGTCATTGAATCCTGGTTCAGGGGCTACTGAGGGAGTCCTGGATTAGGGGTGTCCGGCTGGCCGGACTATGACCTTCGGCTGGACTCCTGGACTATGAAGATACAAGATTGAAGACTCCGTCCCGTGTCCGGATGGGACTTTCCTTGGCGTGGAAGGCAAGCTTGGCGATACGATATGAAGATCTCCTCCCATTGTAACCGACTTTGTGTAACCCTATCCCTCTCCGGTGTCTATATAAACCGAAGAGTTTTAGTCCGTAGGACGAACAACAATCATACCATAGGCTAGCTTCTAGGGTTTAGCCTCTCTGATCTCGTGGTAGACCCACTCTTGTACTACCCATATCATCAATATTAATCAAGTAGGAGTACGGTTTTACCTCCATCGAGAGGGCCCGAACCTGGGTAAAAACATCGTGTCCCTTGTCTCCTGTTACCATCCGCCTAGACGCACAGTTCGGGACCCCCTACCCGAGATCCGCCGGTTTTGACACCGACACCAACCAACCGGCTCGACTCACCACGTGTCGACTAGTTCTACGTACCGCGCGCATGGTAGCAACGATCACTATTCACCGAGAGCCAACCCAACACCGGCTAGAAACATCTCACATGGGGGCTTGATCGACTTTAGTAAAGTAGTAGCAATGATCGATAGCTGGGGTTTAGTTAGCAGCAGCAGCGAAGGAATCGCTCGGGTTCAGTCAGCAGCGAATGAATCGCTCGGGTTCAGTTAACAGCCAAGGGGTCAATCGATCGCTCGGGTTCAGGAACATAGCTAGTGCGATCGCTCTGGTTCAGTTAGATCCCAACACCTCGCGCACACACCCGTACAAGAGAGAAACGCACAAACCAAAGTGCATCGCTCGGCCCCGACCACCCACTGTAACCTAGAACTCCCCAAAATTTTCATCACCTTCGCTTCTACCAGGAATTTTTCTGTCATGGATGGCCTAAATAATGTCATGCAGGTGCGCCCCCAGCCCGCCCAGGACGAAAAGCCCATTTTCTGTCATGATTTTTTGTCATATAAGTAGGAGCCCACCACATCTATGATGATACATGCTTTTGTCACAATTATCATCACAGAAGTTACATAAGTATGACAGAAAAATTTCATTTGGCCCATACTGTCATGGATGTGTCTTTGTCTTGTAGTGATGGCAATTTTCTTGGGTTATGAATTTACTGCTAATATGATGGGAATCCAAGAGGGATATAATAAAAACTTCCATATAAAGAGCATTGAATATATGAGAAGTTTGACTCCTTGCATTTGTTTTGAGATATAAATATGCTGATATTAGAGTCATGCTAGTGAGCAATTGTGGATTGGTGGAAATACTTGTGTTAAAGTTTGTGATTCCCTTAGCATGCCCTTATGGTGAACGGTTATGTGATGAAGACGGAGTATGATTTATTTTTTGATTGTCATCCTTTGTGTGGAGGTCAGGAGCGCACGATGGTTAACTCCTACCAACCTCTCCCCTAGGAGCATGTGTGCAGTACTTTGTTTCGATGGCTAATAAAATTTTGCAATAAGTATGTGAGTTCTTTATGACTAATGTTGAGTTAGTGTATTATACGCACTCTCACCCTTCCACCATTGCTAGCCTCTCTAGTACCGTGCAACTCTCACCGCTGCATTAAACCCACCATATACCTTCCTCAAAACATCCACCATACCTACCTATTATGGCATTTCCATAGCCATTCCGAGATATATTGCCATGCAACTTCCACCGCTCTGTTTGTTATGACACACACCATCATTGTCATATTGTTCTCATATGCATGAGGCATTCATATAGAGTCATATCTTTGTTCTAGCATTGACTTGTAATTCTTGAGTTGTAAGTAAATAAAAGTGTGATAATTATCATTATTAGAGCATTGTCCCATTGAACATATAAAGGTCAAGGCATATGCTAGGTAGAACGAAGCCATCCACGTCGCCCTGAATCGCGATGAATAGTGCGAGCGAGCGAGAGCAGCGGGCAGCGAGCGAAGAAAAGAAATAGGAGGAGTCAGGGAGAGAAAAAAGGAAAAAAAAACCTAGCCCAGCCCCACGCCCCTCACTCCTCCCTCCTCCTCCTCCCTAGGAGCCCCACCGCCCACCGGCGACCTCCCGGCCCTGTTCTCCGCCTCGTCGCCCTGGCCACCTTGAGCTAGAGCCGAGGAGCGGCCCGTGTTGCGTGGTGGCCCAGATGCGCGAGCCGAGGAGCGGCCCGTGTCGCGTGGTGGCCCAGATGCGGCCGCCCCGTGCTCAGGCGCGGTGCTGGTGAACGTGAGCAGCAGCAGCTGCAGTAGGAAGCGGTGGTCCGTGCCGTCGCTGCCGTCGTCGTCCTCCGGCAGAAGGTTAAACCAAGATGAGGTAACCCTCACATCCCCTTCCTCCGTTCTTATTCTTTTGATTTAATCCCCAAAAATCTCATCTTTGTTTGTTCTATGCCTACAAGGTGTTGGATAAAAGCAAAATGGCGGATCTATCACTTCTCTCCTTGCCGGTCAGAAGGAGCAGCGAGACGGGAGCTGAGGAGAGCCGGAGTCGGGGACAAGAAGCAGTAGGGACCGGGCTCCCGCTGCAGTGGAGTGGGGCTACAGGGAGAGCAAGGAAGCCAGTGACAGAAGAAAAGAAGATGTCCGCTCTGGTTCGTCATGGAGAACACAACTGCTCGCCCTCTTTCGCCTCTTCTTTCCTAACCATGGATTCGTGGTATGTTTCATGATCTCTATCCAGCATCTACTAAGCTGCTACCTTGAACTTGTGAAAAAAGTATACATAGAAAGTGTAGTAGTAACTGGAATATCTGTCATTAGCTTGTCAAGCTTACACAAGATAAACTGTATGCTTGAATTGAGGTTCAGAAAATTCAGGCTTGGGTGAATTTGGCATGGGTAATTGATATACGTAATTGGTTTGTTTATGTTGCAAACATTCCCAGTTTAGGAAATGTATGAAAAAAATCAGGCTGTGTAAAAAATGAGTTAGTTCTTGACAATATTTTTTGCAAGGTTATGTACATATCCTTTTCGCAAAAATGCTGCATTATAGGTACAGTAATATGTGTCGTCATGAGTGTTGAATGTACCACATTATTTTTCTGTCAAATAAGTGATGGTGCAAGCGTAGACAGTCATGAAGATTTTAATCTACAAATTGGACTGACTACCTGGGCTTAATGTCGTTGATCTGCAGAGTGCAGATTGGGGCTGCTGTACTAGGTAGAGCACCATGGCCTGATAGGATTTCAGCACCGTAAAAACAATTAGGCAATTCAGGGTTTTCTGAACCTGTGATGCTCTGTTTTTTGTGTACCAAGTAATTGTGAACAAACACTTTTATGTTAATTCAAGGTTAGAAATTGTGCTTTTTGGTAGCGACGGCAGTGGATGCAGTTATTTCAGTAGTGGGTCGGTATGAGCAGTTGTCTCCCACCTCCCTTCCTTTGATCTTGTCTGGTGGGCCATTCTATGCACAGACGTTTGTGCTTCGCGGACTGCGAGGGTCGGAGCCGTGGCTCGACATGTTGCCACCGGCCTGCTTGTGGCGGAGCATGGCGGGAGTCGGGACGGCGTTGTGGTCTATAGGAGAAGCACGGGTGGCAGCTGCAGCTGAGCTTCTATGTAACATGACTCCGATGAATCCTCTGCCGCATCTGGCCTCTGCAGGTACCCGGCCCACACCTCTTCATCCCT
>NC_041387.1:89604287-89607837 GCF_002162155.2 Triticum dicoccoides | reverse complement strand
GCGTTCAATGAAAACCCAAGCTGCTGCAGTGGCAGATTACGCTCTGATTGCATGCTGAGCCTTGTTGATTGCTTCTCTTTTGGTCCCTTTTCATTTGCTTGCTCTATGATTCGTTATAATAGCATGCTAGATGTTCTTAGATTCAATCCAAAAAAGCTTTGTTTGTGCCAAGGTATGAACTAAAACATCAATATCAGTCGAACCTAATCATGTCAAGGTCTAAATTATTGCCTATTTGCCAATATAATAGCATGCTAGATGTTCTTAGATTCAATCCAAAAAAGTTTTGTTTGTGTTCCTGTCAATTTTAGACGTGCGAGTAGCTCGATAATTTGCTTTCCTTTTTGTTCAGTACATACATACAGTTACACCATAAGCTCATCAATTTGCTCTGATTAAATTTGCAAACCTGAAGCATGTAAGGATTCACGTGAGTGAAAGTTCTCTTTCTTTCAGGAGAAAAGAACTTTTAGTTAATACCTGTAGAATTTGGTAAGGCCAATAATTATATCCTTTCATAATCATTAGGTTTGCTACACTTAGTCATAATAAAGTATTCTATTTTTTTCGTTTTTCACTGTGGCATTGCAATGGATATTGTTCTTTTACTAGCAGTGTGCTGAGTGTGCACGCAAAGTACAGGTCATTTTTAGTGGCAAGGGTTGAGAATTACCATAATGTTAATATGTTGAAGAACCTTATAAAATATATAATTATATATTTGACACTTTTTATACTGATTCAAGTGAAAAATGTCATAATTCTAACAGATATTTGCATCTGCACCAAGTGCGGCATGCAGTCATCCTCATCCTGTCCTGAATGTACCATGTACTCTGTATTTAGAAAAGACTAGGAAGTTAAGAATACCATGTGGCACCGGAGCAGCCTAAGGGCCATTAGTTGGGAATAATATGCAATGGGTATCTGAGTTTAAGTGGTAGCTTCGCACTTTGCAGTATGGTGATGTCACTCTTGGTGTGATGGTCACTCGTCGAGCGTGTCAACTACATACAACAGCTCTATCCAGCAAATTTTCTTTTGATTTTGCTTTATTCTATTGATCAGATTTGCCAAGTCATTTTTCCTTAAGAGATATTTAGCATTGCCAAATTTATATATTTACCTAAATTTAATCTTGACCCGATTTGCTCTGGTCAATACATGCATGATGCCTTTTCTTTTCTATATACTGGATGCAGGGTTAGTTTACCTTTTAGACTCTGAGTTAGATTAGCCGCACCTGTGTATACGTTTGATAGATGAGCTGTGTCAGGTTGTAGGTACTGCTGAGCACAAAGCTATAGTTGGATATAATATTGGATTTACAATCATTTTATGCAAGAGTTCCAGTATATTTCAAATTTTGTTTCATAGAGAAGCTCCATCATTGGAACCAGTATATGTCTGCTAATAAAACCCTTTTGTATGATCATGGTTTTTAGGAATTGATATTCCAATCAATCTGCTGATGCGGTATTTGTGGGAGATGAAGAGTACCAACGGGTTCAAATCTAGGGGTTGTCTTTCTCGAGCTACATTCATGCTTCACAGCAGTTCACCTTCCCACAATTGCCCAGGCTGCACATCTGCTGGCTCATGTAAGTATGGGTGCCTTTATCTTGCAGTTCTTTCTAACTGAGTATTATTGCAGATTCCAAAATAGGACTAACTTCTGCTTGTTTTCTAATCTATTCATTGTACCTCAAGGTGAACCAATCTATCCCACGAGAGCCTATTTTTCTTAATTCTACAATAGAGGATGCCATGATTTTGGTTTTTTGCTTTAATGTGGGCTGGTTAGGAATTATTTTTTCTTGAAAGCTAATGCTGTTGCACAATGTCTTTTTTACCGTTTCAATTTTATTGGGAGAAAAATGATGCTTTTCATAAATTGTGCTAATGTGAACATGAGTTGTGCGTGTTGATCTAAATGTATTCGAAAAATGGTCTGGTTGCGGAACATCTGGTTCACAAATTTTTATTCAAGATGGAACAAGTTTGTTATCGATATTCCTGTAAATGGTTTGTATAGTTTGTACTGTTATTCAGCAAACATATGGTTGTATGGTTATCGGATTTCAGAGGTCCTGCGACGGCATCAAGATAGTCTTTTCCTTTTTGAATTCCTGATATACCATTTAACTTCACCAAACAGAACAAAGATAGCTATGAAAAAGAGCGTGTGTAACTGAAATACTTGTGTGATGTCTACACTGTTGTCCTCATATATCCACTATTCATGTCAATCCAGTAGACACGGTTTTGTTATTATGTGCTGATATGCTCTACAATTTAGTAACAATAATCTTGCGTAATGCAGACTAACATGGCCAGATGGTATACTGCATTGGGTTTTCCCTTTCGGTTAAGATTTCCATGTGTTCCAATCTGCCCCTAAATATATTTATGTTCACTCTTTCAATACTTGCCTTACTCTCGCCCCTTGCGCCATCGGCGCAACAGGTCATCTAGTGCGAGGAAAGGATGATGTAAGCTATGATTCCATCACAAGTTGGGATGAGTCTCCGGACTTTAAAGAAAATAAAAGAGGCCAAAGCAGCCCAAATAAAAAAAGGAGGCCAAAGAAGCCCAAACAAAAAAAAGGAAAAAAAAAAAGAGAAAAGAGAGAAGGGACAATGTTACTATCCTTTTTTCCACACTTGTCCTTTCTCATTCTTTTTGTCTTCTCCACAACCATCATATTCTATTCCACCTATAGTGCTATATCCATGGCTCACGCTCATATATTGCATGAAAGTTGAAAAAAGTTTGAGAACACTAAAAGTATGAAACAAATGCTTGACTAAAACCGAGGTTGTGCATGATGACATATTTTGTGTGATGAAGATAGAGCATAGCCAGACTATATGATTTTGTAGGGATCACTTTCTTTGGCCATGTTATTTTGAGAAGACACGATTGCTTTATTAGTATGCTTGAAGTATTATCATTTTTATGAAAATATTAAACTTTTGTTTTGAATCTTATGGATCTGAATATTCATGCCACAATAAGAAAGATTACTTGATCCTGAGAAGTTTTATAAGATGAGCTACTGTCTATAGTATATAATGATGCTAGAAAAAGTGTTCAGAATTATCATTGATCAAACTTATGCACTATGCTAGCATTCATGCTTCATAAATTATTTCTTTTATCATTTACCTACTCGGGGACGAGCAGGAATTAAGCTTGGGGATGCTGATACGTCTGCAGCGTATCTACAATATATGAAGTATTCATGCCATGTTTACAAAAAATTTAGACGGTTTTGGTATGATTTCATCAGAGCTAACCTGGACTGACGTTGTTTTCAGTAGATGGTGTCATTTTTTGTGCAGAAACAAAACTTCTCGAAATGGGCTGAAAATTTACAGTGACTTTTTATGGACCAGAAGAGACTCATGGAGCACCGGAGGTGGACCAGGAGGTGATCGAGGAGGCCACAAGCCTGGGGGCGCCCCCCCCCCCTCCCCCAGGGTGCACCTCCCGAGCTTGTGGGGCCCTCGGGCACCCCCTGACTTGTTTCCAACGCCAAAAATCCTCT
>NC_041387.1:89574653-89603716 GCF_002162155.2 Triticum dicoccoides | reverse complement strand
GAGAGAGAGAGAGAGAGAGAAACCCCCAAAAACCTAGATGAAAAGTTCCGCCGCCGCAAGCTCTGTAGCCACAAAAAACCAATCGGGACCCCATTCCGGTACCCTGCCGGAGGGGGCAATCATCACCGGAGGCCATCTTCATCATCCCGGAGGCCACCATGATGAGCAGGGAGTAGTTCACCCTCGGGGCTGAGGGTATGTGCTACCTCTTGAGCTTGCGTTGGTTTCTCCCTTGAAGAGGAAAGGGTGATGCAGCAAAGTAGCGTAAGTATTTCCCTTGGTTTTGAGAACCAAGGTTTAAATCCAGTAGGATACGACGCACAAGTCACCTAGTACTTGCACAAACAATCAAGAACCTTGCAACCAACATGATAAAGGGTTTGTCAATCCCTTCACGGTCACTCACAAAAGTGAGATCTAATAGAGATAGTAAAATAAATATTTTTGGTATTTTTGTTGTATAGATTGGAAAGTAAAGATTGCAAAATAGTAAACTAGATTTAAAGAGATGCGATATAATGGAAAAGAGATGTTATATAATAGAAAAGATACCCAGGGGCCATAGGTTTCACTAGTTGCTTCTCTCGACATAGCATGCATTATGGCGGGTGAACAAATTACTGCCGAGCAATTGATAGAAAAGCTCATAATTATGAAGACATCTAAGGCAATGATCATGAACATAGGCATCACGTCCGTGTCAAGTAGACCAAAACGATTCGGCATCTACTACTATTACTCCACACATCGACCGCTATCCAACAGGCATATAGAGTATTAAGTTCATAAGAATGGAGTAACGCATTAAGCAAGATGACATGATGTAGAGGGATAAACTCAAGCAATATGATATAAACCCCATCTTTTTATCCTGGATGGCAACAATACAATACGTGCCTTACTGCCCCTACTGTCACTGGGAAAGGACACCGCAAGATTGAACCCAAAGCTAAGCACTTCTCCCATTGCAAGAAAGATCAATCTAGTAGGCCAAACTAAACCGATAATTCAAAGAGACTTGCAAAGATATCAAATCATGCATATAAGGATTCAGAGAAGAACCAAATAATATTCATACATAATCTTGTTCATAAATCCACAATTCATCGGATCTCGGCAAACACACCGCAAAAGAGTATTACATTGAATAGATCTCCAAGAACATTGATACGTCTCCAACATATCTATAATTTTTGATTGCTCCATGCAATTATATTACCTGTTTTGCATGTTTATGGGTTTTATTTTATACATTATTATCATTTTTGGGACTAACCTACTAACCGGAGGCCCAGCCCGTATTGTTGTTTCTTTTGCCTATTTCAGTATTTCAAAGAAAAGGAATAACAAATGGAGTCCAAACGGAATGAAACCTTCGGGGGCATGATTTTTGGAATGAACGTGATCCAAAGGAGTTGGAGTGCAAGTCAAGAAACAACTGGAGCCTCCATGAGATAGGAGGGTGCCCCCCCTATAGGGCACGCCCCCTGTCTCGTGGGCCCCTCGAGCATCCACCGACGTACTTCTTCCTCCCATATAAGCCTACGTACCCCGAAAACATCCAGGGAGCAACCACAATACAATTTCCACCGCCGTAACCTTCTTTATCCATGAGATCCCATCTTGGAGCCGTCGCTGGCGTTCTGCCGGAGGGGGAATCCACCATGGAGGGCTTCTACATCAACACCATAGCCCTTCCGATGAGTTGTGAGTAGTTTACCACAGACCTTCGGGTCCATAGTTATTAGCTAGATGGCTTCTTCTCTCTTTTTGGATCTCAATACAATGTTCTTCCCCTCTCTTGTGGAGAACTATTCAATGTAATCTCTTTTTGCGGTGTGTTTGTCAAGATCCGATGAATTGTGGGTTTTGATCAGATTTATCTATGGATAATAATTGGATCTTCTCTGAATTCTTTTATATGACTGAGTTATCTTTGCAAGTCTCTTCGAATTATCGGTTTGGTTTGGCCTACTAGATTGATCTTTCTTGCCATGGGAGAAGTGCTTAGCTTTGGGTTCAATCTTGAGGTGTTCTTACCCAGTGATAGAAAGGGTTGCAAGACACGTATTGTATTGTTGCCATCGAGGATAAAAAGATGGGGTTTATATCATATTTCTTGAGTTTATCCCTCTACATCATGTCATCTTGCTTAATGTGTTACTCTGTTCTTATGAACTTAATACTCTAGATGTATGCTGGATAGCGGTCGATGTGTGGAGTAATAGTAGTAGATGCAGGCAGGAGTCGGTCTACTTGTTGCGGACGTGACGCCTATATACATGATCATGCCTAGATAACGTCATAATTATTCGCTTTTCTATCAATTGCTTGACAGTAATTTGTTCACCCACCGTAATACTTATGCTCTTGAGAGAAGCCTCTAGTGAAACCTATGGCCCCCGGGTCTATCTCTTATCATATTTTCTTCCAATCTACTTTTATTTGCATCTTTATTTTCTGCATCTATATTATAAAATACCAAAAATATATTTATCTTATCATATTATCTCTATCAGATCTCAGTTTTGCAAGTGGCCGTGAAGGGATTGACAACCCCTTTGTCGCGTTGGTTGCGAGTTCTTTGTTTGTTTGTGTAGGTTCGTGGGACTTGTTGAGAAGCCTCCTACTGGATTGATACCTTGGTTCTCAAAAATTGAGGGAAATACTTATGCTACTGTGCTGCATCACCCTTTCCTCTTCAAGGAAAACCAACGCAAGCTCAAGATGTAGCAAGAAGGATTTCTGGCGCTGTTGCCGGGGAGGTGTTCGCTCAAGTCAAGACATACCAAGTACCCATCACAAACTCATCTCCCTCGCATTTACATTATTTGCCATTTGCCTCTCGTTTTCCTCTCCCCCACTTCACCCTTGCTGTTTTATTTGCCCTCTCTTTCCCAATCTCTTTCTCCTCTCTCTTTTGCTTGCCTTTTTTGTTTGCTTGTGTGTCCATGTGCCTTCTATGTGCTTGCATCTTTGCTTGCTAAAAATCTATTGATATAGATCCACATAAAGTGTTCTACTTGGATCATCTTCGATCCTTATGCGCTCGTACTGAAACCCCAACTAGCCTAGTTGATGGAAAATCTTTATATGAGCATGCTCATTTTGAGCGTCGTCGTTTGTCTGAAAAAGGGAAGGTCTTATGGTATCATATAAATAGTTTGCTATGTTATGCTTGGAATCTTTGTGAAAGTTGTGATTTTACTTGTTGCTCTAAGAACCCTAAAAAACACCTTCCCTACCTATGTGAGTTCAATGATAATGAAATCTTATCTTCTTATGCAAAGGGTGTTTATAGTTACTATGATATCGAACAAATTAAAGAATTTGTCGTTTTTTAGGGTGCTCATGAAGTTGCTTCTTTGATTGAAAAGTATGATTTTACTCTCAACAAGTCTGAAAATTCCGTCATACTTAAATATTGCAATGAAAACTTTGCTCATAATGTCTATGTCCAATAATTTACGGAAAGAATGACCGTTGCTTTGGAAGAAAATAATGATATGCATCAATATATAGATAATGATGATTCCGATGATTTGGTTGACGAACATGATGCTTGCTATTCTTGTGGCCATGATGCCAATATTTATGAAGACAAATTTGCTATAGTTCCTTATGTTAAACATGAGATCGTTGCTATTGCACCCATACTTGGTAGTTCCTTCGATAAAAAGGGTGATTGCAATGATTTTACTATAAAGTCTCTTGATGTCAATTGTGCTAATAATATGCAAAACCCTAAGCTTGGGGATGCTAGTTTCGCTATGTCTACTATTTGTTGCAATGATCATGATTGGGGTGATTCTTTTTATGATCTTGAAAATTTATTTAAGCCCTATGATGAATATGAGATTGATAATAGTGTTTGCAATAATATTGAAAGTGGGTTTGGAAAAGTGTCAACTTTAGATCCCACATATTTGGAGAATGTTCAATCTTATGGTATTTTTGATAAAAGTGGGTTTAGAGAGGTCATGACTTTAGTTAATGTTAATCCCAATATTTTGGAAGAGTGTCAACTTCGCATGCATGTGGATCATGTTGAAAATATTTTATGTGATAGCTATTTTGTTGAAATTGCTTATGATGCTACATGTAATTATTATGAGAGAGGAAAATATGGTTGTATAAATTTTCATGTTACTAAATTACCTCTCTTCATGTTGAGATTGCCATCATCTCTTTGTTCTTCCTTGCATATGCTAGTCTTTGCTTGTCTTGATAATTTATTTGCTTACAAGATGCCTATGCATAGGAAGTATGTTAGACTTAAGTGTGTTTTGTTACATGTTTTATGATGCTCTCTTTGTACTTCAATTCTTGTCTTTCATGTGAGCATCATTGAAATCTCAATGCCTTGCTAAAAAGGCTTTAAAGAAAAGCGCTAGTTGGGAGGCAACCCAATTTTCTTTATGTTTTTTTGTTTTTGTTCCTGTTTAGTGTTAAATTTTGTTTCTAGTTTCTGTTTAGATGTGTTTTCATGTTTTATTTAGTGTTTGTGCCAAGTAGAACCTATGATATGAGTTGATTTGATTCTGCTAAAAAACAGAAACTTTGCACTCACGAGAAACAATTCAATAAATCACAGGAACGAGATTTTTCATTGATTCTTTTTGATTCTGTTCAATAAACAAATTTTTTAGGACTTCCTATTTTGGTAGGATTTTTGAGGTTCCAGAAGTTTGCGTTAGTTACAGATTTCTACAGACTGTTCTGTTTTTGACAGATTCTGTTTTTCGTGTGTTGTTTACTTATTTTGATGCATCTATGGCTAGTATGTAAGGTTATGAACCATATAGAACTTGGAATACAGTAGGTTTAACACCAATTTAGATAAAGAATGAGTTCATTACAGTACCTTATGTGGTGGTTTTGTTTTCTTTCACTAACGGAGCTTATAAGATTTCCTGTTGAGTTTTGTGTTGTGAAGTTTTCAAGTTTTGGGTAAAGATTTGATAGACTATGGAATAAAGGGTGGCAAAAGCCTAAGCTTGGGGATGCCCAAGGCACCCCAATATATTCAAGAATATCCAAAACCTAAGCTTGGGGATGCCCCCGGAAGGCATCCCCTCTTACGTCTTCGTTCATTGCTAACTTTACTTGGAGCTATATTTTTATTTACCACATGATATGTATTCTGCTTGGAACGTCGTGTATTATATTGGTCTTTTCTTGTTAGTTTACCACAATCATCCTTACTGTAACACACCTTTTGGGAGAAGCCTATTTGCTTGATATTTATTAGAATACTCTATGTGCTTCACTTACATCTTTTGAGCTTGATAGTTTTTGCTCTAGTGTTTCACTTATATCTTTTAGAGCATGGAGGTGGATTAATTTTGAAGAAATTGTTGATCTCTCATGCTTCATTTATATTATTTTGAGAGTCTTTTATAACAGCATGGTATTTGCCTTGGTTATGAGTTGGTCCTAGAATGATGAGCATCCAAATTGGGTATAATAAAAACTATCATAGGAAGTGAATTGGATGCTATGATCAACTTGATGATTGTTTTGAGATAGGGAGGTAGTGATATTAAAGTCATGCTAGTTAGGTGATTATGAATTTAAAGAATGCTTTTGTTGAAGTTAGCAAATCCCGTAGCATGCACGTATGGTTACAGTTGTGTAACAAATTTGAAGCATGAAGTGTACCTGGCTTGTGCATCCTTATGAGTGGCGGTCGGGGACGAGCGATGGTCTTTTCCTACCAATCTATCCCCCTAGGAGCATGCGCGTAGTGCTTGGTTTTTGATGAATTCTAAAATTTTGCAATAAGTATATGAGTTCTTTTGACTAATGTTGAGTCCATGGATTATACGCACTTTTACCTTTCCAGCTTTGCTAGCCTCTTCGGTACCGTGCATTGCCCTTTCTCACCTTGAGAGTTGGTGCAAACTTCACCGGTGCATCCAAACCCCGTGATATGATACGCTCTATCACACATAAACCTCCTTATATCTTTCTCAAAACAGCCACCATACCTACCTATTTATGGCATTTCCATAGCCATTCCGAGATATATTGCCATGCAACTTTCCACCGTTCCGTTTATCATCATCATGAAATACATTACTTTTGTCATATTGCCATTGCATGATCATGTAGTTGACATCGTATTTGTGGCAAAGCCACCATGCATTATTTTTCATACATGTCACTCTTGATTCATTGCACCATCCCGGTACACCGCCGGAGGCATTCATATAGAGTCATATCTTGTTCTAGTTTCGAGTTGTAATTCATGCGTTGTAATCAATAAAAGTGTGATGATCATCATTATTAGAGCATTGCCCAAAAAGAAAAAAAAAGCCCAAAAAAAGGCCAAAAGAAAATAAAAAGAAAAAAAGAAAAAAAAGAAAATAAATAAAATAAATAAAAAGGGCAATGCTACTATCTCTTTTTCCACACTTGTGCTTCAAAGTAGCACCTTGTTCTTTATTGAGTCTCATATATTGTGCTTCAAAGTAGCACCATGTTCTTCATGTAGAGAGTCTCATAGGTTGTCACTTTCATATACTAGTGGGAATTTTTCGTTATAGAACTTGGCTTGTATATTCCTACGATGGGCTTCCTCAAATGCCCTAGGTCTTCCTAAGCAAGCAAATTGGATGCACACCCACTAGTTTTCTTTTGTTGAGCTTTCATTCATTTATAGCTCTAGTGCATCCGTTGCATGGCAATCCCTACTCCTCATGTTGACATCAATTGATGGGCATCTCCATAGCCCGTTGATTTTCCTCGTCAATGTGAGACTTTCTCTTTTTTTGTCTTCTCCACACAATCCCCAATCATTATTCTATTCCACCCATAGTGCTATATCCATGGCTCACGCTCATGCATTGCATAAAAGTTGGAAAAGTTTGCGATTATTTAAGTACGAAACAATTGCTTGGCTTGTCATCGGGGGTATAGAAGTTGGGAACATCTTTGTGTGACGAAAATGAAGTATAGCCTAACTATATGATTTTGTAGGGATGAACTTTCTTTAGCCATGTTATTTTGAGAAGACATGATTGCTTTTATTATATGCTTGAAGTATTACTATTTCTTTTGTCAATATGAACTTTTATCTTGAATCATTTGGATCTGAACATTCATGCCACAATAAAGAAAATTATATTGAGAATTATGCTAGGTAGCATTCCACATCAAAAATTCTGTTTTTATCATTTACCTACTCGAGGACGAGCAGGAATTAAGCTTGGGCATGCTTGATACGTCTCCAACGTATCTATAATTTTTTATTGTTCCATGCTATTATATTACCTGTTTTGGATGTTTATGGGCTTTATTTTATATATTATTATCATTTTTGGGACTAACCTACTAACCGGAGGCCCAGCCCGTATTGCTGTCTTTTTGCCTATTTCAGTATTTCGAAGAAAAGGAATATCAAACGGAGTCCAAACGGAATGAAACCTTTCGGAGCGTGATTTTTGGAATGAACGTGATCCAGAGGACTTGGAGTGCAAGTCAAGAAACAACTGGAGCCTCCACGAGATAGGAGGGTGCCCCCCCCCTATAGGGCGCGCCCCCCTGTCTCGTGGGCCCCTCGGGCGTCCACTGACGTACTTCTTCCTCCCATATAAGCCTACGTACCCCGAAAACATCCAGGGAGCAACCACAATACAATTTCGTTCTGTATCCGCGAGATCCCATCGTGGATCCGTCGCTGGCGTTCTGCCGGAGGGGGAATCCACCATGAAGGGCTTCTACATCAACACCATAGCCCTTCCGATGAGTTGTGAGTAGTTTACCAGAGACCTTCGGGTCCATAGTTATTAGCTAGATGGCTTCTTCTCTCTTTTTGGATCTCAATACAATGTTCTTCCCCTCTCTTGTGGAGAACTATTCGATGTAATCTCTTTTTGCGGTGTGTTTGTCAAGATCCGATGAATTGTGGGTTTATGATCAGATTTATCTATGGATAATAATTGGATCTTCTTTGAATTCTTTTATATGATTGAGTTATATTTGCAAGTCTCTTTGAATTATCGGTTTGGTTTGGCCTACTAGATTGATCTTTCTTGCCATGGGAGAAGTGCTTAGCTTTGGGTTCAACCTTGCGGTGTTCTTACCCAGTGACAGAAAGGGTTGCAAGACACGTATTGTATTGTTGCCATCGAGGATAAAAAGATGGGGTTTATATCATATTGCTTGAGTTTATCCCTCTACATCGTGTCATCTTGCTTAATGCGTTACTCTTTTCTTATGAACTTAATACTCTAGATGCATGCTGGATAGCGGTCGATGTGTGGAGTAATAGTAGTAGATGCAGGCAGGAGTCGGTCTACTTGTTGCGGACGTGATGCCTATATACATGATCATGCCTGGATAACGTCATAATTATTCGCTTTTCTATCAATTGCTTGACAGTAATTTGTTCACCCACCGTAATACTTATGCTCTTGAGAGAAGCCTCTAGTGAAACTTATGGCCCCCGGGTCTATCTCTTATCATATTTTCTTCCGATCTACTTTTATTTACATCTTTTCTGCATCTATATTATAAAATACCAAAAATATATTTATCTTATCATATTATCTCTATCAGATCTCACTTTCACAAGTGGCCGTGAAGGGATTGACAACTCCTTTGTCGCGTTGGTTGCGAGTTCTTTGTTTGTTTGTATAGGTTCGTGGGACTTGTTGAGAAGCCTCCTACTGGATTGATACCTTGGTTCTCAAAAACTGAGGGAAATACTTAGGCTACTATGCTGCATCACCCTTTCCTCTTCAAGGAAAACCAACGCAAGCTCAAGACGTAGCAAACATCGAGGAGAACTTTGTATTGAGAATCAAAGAGAGAGAAGAAGTCATCTAGCTAATAACTATGGACCTGAAGGTCTATGGTAAACTACTCACGCTTCATCGGAGAGGCAGTGGTATTGATGTAGAAGCCCTCCATGATTGATTCCCCCTTTGGCAGATCACCGGAAAAGGCCCCAAGATGGGATCTCACGGGTACAGAAGGTTGCGGCGGTGGAAAAGTGGTTTCGTGGCTCCCCCTGATGTTTCTAGGGTATAAGAGAATATATAGGCGAAAGAAGTACGTCGGTGGAGCTATGAGGGGCCCACGAGGGTGGGGGCGTGCCTACCCCCCTGGGCACGCCCTCCTGCCTCGTGGACGCCTCGTGGCGTTTCTGACTTCAACTCCAAGTCTTATAGTTTGCTTTCGGTCCAAGAAATATCATCGTGAAGGTTTCATTCCATTTGGATTCCTTTTGATATTCCTTTTCTACAAAACTCTAAAATAGGCAAAAAAAATAAAAACTGGCACTAGGCCTTCGGTTAATAGGTTAGTCCCAAAATAATATAAAAGAGCATATTAAAGCCCATTAAACATCCAAAACAGATAATATAATAGCATGGAACAATCAAAAATTATAGATACGTTGGAGACGTATCAATATGTACCAGTAGCTATGTGTTTGATCCCTCTCTCTCTCATGTTCCTTATTTGGCACGATCTTGATGTATCGCGATCTTTGTTACTATAGTTGGATCATATGGTGTTTCTCCTTCTCTATCTTCTTGTGATGAATTGAGTTTTACCTTTGAGGTTTCACTATTATCTGATCAAATACTTTTATGGATTTGGCAACACTTGATGTATGTACTGTATGGGATACCCGTGGTGAAAATGGGGTGTTCTTTTGATTCACTTGATGTATGTTTTGGCACTCAACTCGCGGATTCCCAAGGTGACATTGCGATAATCTATGCATAGGGGTTCGTGCATGTTTTCATCCTTGTTTCTCCGGTAGAAATCTTGGGGCACTCTTTGAAGTTCTTTGTGTTGGATTGAATATTATGAATCTGAAGTTGTTTGATGCATATTGTATAATTGACCCACGGATACTTGTGGTGACATTGGAGTATGTAGGTGACATTAGGGTTGATTCATGTGTATCATATGGTGTTATTTTACTAGGAACTCTAGGGCTATTTGTGACACTTATAGGAATAGCTCAATGGATTGGCCGGAAAGAATAACTTTGAGGTGGTTTCATATAATACAAGAAATTTCATCTTATCTTCTCCGTGATAGGAACTTTGGAGTGACTCTTTGTTGCACGTTGAGGGATTGCCATATGATTTAATTATGTTATCATTGTTGAGAGATTTTGCGCTAGTGAAAGTATGAACCCTAGGCCTTGTTTTCAAGCATTGCAATACCGTTTTTGCTCACTTTTGTTACTAGTTACCTTGCTGTTTTTATTTATTCAGATTATAAAAATATATTTCTACCATCCATATTACACTTGTATCACCATCTCTTCGCCGAACTAGTGCACCTATACAATTTACCATTGTATTGGGTGTGTTGGGGACACAAGAGACTCTTTGTTATTTGGTTGGAGGGTTGTTTGAGAGATTCCTTCTTCATCCTATGCCTCACATGGATTGATAAATCTTAGGTCATCCACTTGAGGTAAATTTGCTACTGTCCTACAAAACTCTGCGCTTGGAGTCCCAACATGAGTCTACAACAAGAAGGTTGCATGGTAGACATCACACAATAGGTAACATTTTTTGTCATGCGTGTACATCCGTGACGATTTTATGAAAGAATCAAGATAGTCATACCTACGCTGTCATAGAGGTGTTCCGTGACAATACTCAAATTATCCTGGCGGGAGTGTCCATTTCCAAGACGATAAATGGCGCATCATGAAAGTGTTTTCGTCAAGGGTAACCGACACGTGGCACCCACCGCAAGGGGTCACCGATAAACTAGCGGGTGCATGTTTGGATACAATAACCCATTAACAGCCCGGACCAATGGTGATTTTCCATGTGTAAAATTCTCATTCGCCAACGATACCACGTGTTAGCTGGGCATTGCGACAGATCTCATCCCTTCAATGGACGAGACACATCTATGAAATAATGACACATGGCATGGCCCAACAATGGCCCATTTAGGTTAAAAGGGTCGGCCCAGCCAAAGTCCACCTAGATTTTGTTAGATACTAATGGGTTGGCCCGTTAAAAGCCTACCATGCTTTGGGCTAAATTATGACCCATATCAAACCCGGACTGTTAACAGGCCACTGTATGTTTGGGCCCATTGAAGGTCATGTTTGTATTTTAGCCTATTAAAGGCTCGTTTAACAGTTTGACCCAGTTTGTCCTGGCATTTGTTTTGGCCTGTTAGCGGTCCTTGGTGCATTTCAGCCATTTTCAGCTCGATTTCAGTTTCGGCCATTTAACTGCCCGTGCGGCTTGTGCACCTATTTCTGGTCCAAAGTGACTTTCGGACTCTTAACGGCATGTATTCTTCAAGGAGAAATTTTAGGCCAACCTGACTATCGGCCTGTTAAAGGCCCATGATATAGTTGGGCCTAATTATGGCCCGCTTTGCATCCAGCCTGCTTACAACCCATCATGTTATTGGGCCAATCAAAGCCCAAGATAAAATTTGGCCTGTCAACGGCCCTTATGTAACTGGGCCAATCATGGGCCGAGGTATATTTCGGCCTACTGCCGGCCCGTGAATTGTTCGGCACAATTCAGGCCCAATCTAATTTTCACCCTGTTAAAAGCCCATTGTATTTTCTGGCCCAACTAAGGCCCGTTGTTTACTCGGCCTGTTAAAGGCCCAAAACTACTTTATGTTTAGGCCTGCTAATGGCAGAAGACTATTAGCGAGTTATGGGTTGGCCTATTTGCGTAGTAAAAAAGATTATATATTGCTGAAATACCGACAATGTATTGGGCCATTGAGCTCCGTTGAAGCTTTTGGCCTAAATCACAGCATACTAACTAAGAATAAACCTAGACTATACAATAAATAAATTACGTCATATTACATCTGCTAGGCATCAAAGTTCACCGCCAATGACAATAAAGCGCAACCAGACCATAGATTATATACACTGGCCATCAAAGGTCGGAACCAGTGCAAATAAACGTGTCAAAAAAATAATATACAAAATTGATAGCACTTCATCACCGTTCAAGAAATGTTAACCCTGCCCCAGAGTTGTAGTGCAAACAGCTAAACAAGTTGACGAGACCTCAGTTGTCTGAACATTAAATCCTCCAGCTCTAGCCGCTTAGCAATAAAGCACGCACGGGTATCCTATGTGATATTAATTAGAGAATGGACTTCAAGTTGGACCTGAGCTAAACCAAGTCTTTCCTCTTGAAGTTGAGACTGAAGAAGACAAGATGATTCAGCCAGGAACTTCAGCGAGATTGTGTCACAGCTACAAGTGAGTAGCTTGAAGTCATTGTCTTCATCAAGACATGACCTTGGGGTTGCCTCGCTCTCTTCAAGATAGTTTGCCTTTTCGCTATAGTATAAGTGATAGGTACCATTAATGGGTTTGGCTCACTATCTTCCTTATAGTTCTGCTTGACGTCTAAGATATTACTCTAAAAGAGAAACAAGGAGACAGATAACAGGTCTCACGAATATATAAGCAACGATGGTCAGTGTGCTATCAATTCCATGCCATTTTATATTGGCAATTCAGAGATACAATTTAAAATATCATTAACATAATATGGCATTGTCTGTATCATCGGAAAAATCAGTTAAGATAAAGCAGGAAATGAAATGATGCAAGCATGGGAAGCTTAACCACACCACCATATTAGAGATCTAGAACACATGCATACATGTAGGGCTAAAGAAAATCATTAGATCTGCTCTGATTAATGTGGATGTTATGGATAAGGAACATATTTTTACAACTACAATATGAAACTGGTAGTTGTTGCAAACATGCAATCTGATGCAAACACCAAAATAAATAGCAGTGGAGGAAATGATGCATATCCAATTCTATACTGGAAAAAGTTTTAAGGCTTGATAAGGATGCAATTATTTACAAGTTAACACGGGCTCTACAAAGCCCTTCTCCATGTCGTTGGAAGAATAATTCAAGAAATTCCCCAAAGAAACTTATTCATAAGCGTTACCTTTATTCTACATTTTGCAAAGAGTAAATATAGATCTAACAATATTGGAAGAAATAGAGGATAATGGAGCTCAGATGCAGAGTGATGATACATAATCAAATAGTTATCAATTAAGTACAGGGTTACAAGGCAAAAGCTATTGACAAGAGGAATGCATACCTGAACTTGTGAAGTGGCATTGGCCTTATTTAACATTTTGGTATGAGTAAATGTAGATCTGATAGTTGGGAGAAAATGGAGGGTAGGGCAGATAAGATGCGGATTAATGCTATAAAATCAACTATTTCTTAATGTAAGTACAATAATACTACCTCTGTCCAGAATTACTTGTTGCTAGAATGGATGTATCTAGCACTATTTCAGGTCCAAATACATCCAATTCAGAAACAAGTAATTCGATAGGGAGGGAGTACATGACAACAGGTACTTACAAGATCAATCCAGAACTTCATAACCATTGGCTTTATTCTACATTTATGTAAGAGTAAATATAGATCTTATAATTCCGAGAAAATGGTGGATATGAAAGCTAACATGCACAATGATGCGACATAACCAAACAACAATGAGTGTAAGTATGGTGATAAAGGGCAAGAGGTACTGACAAGAGCAATGCAGTGTGTAGTATTGTTGTGAGATCCTAGTGGAGTAGGGGTAAAGTGTGCTACAGTTTGGGTTGTGTTTTCTGGAGCTTATGATATGGCCACTAGCACTAGAGTTCTATCTGATTTATTAAGTATCACTAGCTTTTCCAAATACTTTGTTTGTACTCCTTCATGATATGCAATCACCCTCTTACTTTTGGACATCTGTTACAAAAGAATAATATTTGAATGGAAAACATGGTATGATGACTGTCGGTGTCAAAACCGGCAGATCCCGGGTAGGGGGTCCCGAACTGTGCGTCTAAGGATCAAAGGTAACAAGGAGGCAGGGGACACGATGTTTACCTAGGTTCGGGCCCTCTTAATGGAGGTAATACCCTACTTCCTGCTTGATTGACTTTGATGAGTATAGGTGTTACAGGAGTTGATCTACCTCGAGATCATGATGGATAAACCCTAGATGTCTAGCCTGTATGATTATGATGTCACCTATGGACTAAGCCCTCCGGTTTATGTAGTAACTAGAGGGATCTAGGGTTGTACAGAGTCGGTTACAGAGAAAGGAAGGTACATGATCCGAACGCTAAGATTGTCGTCCACTCAAGGGAGAGCCCTATCCGGACATGGGGGACGTCCTTCTACCTTGTATCTTCACGGCCCACTAGTCCGGCCCATGTCATATAGGCCGACTCCTCGAGGACCCCATAGTCCAGGACTCGCTTAGTATCCCCTGAACCGGGCTTCAGTGACGATGTGTTCGGCATGCAGATTGTCTTCGGCATTGCAAGGCAGGTTCCTTCTTCGAATACATCAATGTAGTCCTCGATGAAAAACAGTTGTAGCCGACATTGAACAATCACAGCCTTAAGCTGTAAGGGAAAAAATATTCAAAATGAAACAAGCCACGTCCATAGGCAATTTTTCTGGCGAGGTGTTATGTCCTGGTCTGGTTAGAATTCCGAACCATTTCACAACCTCGTTTCGTATTTCGAGGCACAACCATTGACACGTCTTGTCAAAGCAGAGATCGTGTCCCCTTATCACGGGATTTTCATAATGAGGGTTTGGGTTATCCAACTGTGTCGTTCACACGTCCCCTTGGGAATAGGCGAGATTTAAGGCTTGTGAGGAGGTGCTTGACATCCACTGCCTTAATAAGAAGATAAGGATTCGCCTTTTTACCCCACGCCTTCTCCTTCATCTGCCTATCTGTCGTTTGAGCTCCAGTGCCCAAGTCTTAGTCCTTTTCTTTGCCCCCAAGCACTCCTAGCCATGTTTGGATCTGGAGCACAGGGCAAGTGGATGGCCTCCTCTATTACACAGGAGAACATCACGGACCTCCGGGAAGCTGGGTATCTGGCCACGGACATAGTCCATCAGCTCCCTGCTAAAAAGTAGATCATTCCCACTCTGGAGCCCAACAAAAGGGTAGTGTTCATCCCCCATTTCCTCCGTGGACTAGGGTTTCCCCTTCATCCTTTCGTCCGCGGTCTCATGTTCTACTACGGGCAAGATTTCCATGATCTAGCCGCAAATTCTTTCCTCAACCTTTCGGCGTTTATTGTCGTGTGCGAGGCATTCCTCCGCGTCCCTCCCCACTTCAGCCTATGGCTCAAGGTCTTCAATGTGAAGCCAAAGGTGGTCGAGGACCAACACGCGGAGTGTGGCGGCACCATGGTGAGTAAACTCCTCAATGTTAACTGGCCAAAGGTGACCTTTGTGGAGAGTAAGGATGGCAATTTTATCCATGGACATGGATACCCATGGATATCTGACCCGAATGGATAGGGTTTGGATATGCTTTTGTGTCCATGGGCGCCGCCCAAACCCGACCTGATTGCTCATGGGTAGGACATGGATATAATCTTGTACCCGTGGATATATCCAAACCCGACCCGATAGTATGACTTATTGGGCAAAAATTTGCTATCCCTACCCCACAGTCACATGTCCCGCTGCAATTTTACACTTTATTTTCTAAAACATGCAAAAGAAATTGCACAATCCCCGTTGTAACTTTTAATAGTTGACATTCAATCCCATCCATAACATACTCAACACCCCTTCTCTTATTTTTATCTCCTTGTTAAATGACTCGTCATTCTCATCTATTAGAAAAAAATCCTAAATGATATTTGGTTGTTAGTGGGTGTTGATTTACCATAAGTTGATGTTTATCGTAAGTGAGGCCTAGCCTGACATGAGGTGAAGATTGGAAGAGCTTATGTTAACATTGTATTATGTCTTATTTATATGTCTCGAGAGGACCCAATGGACATCCAATGGGTATGGATATCCGCGGGTTTGGACATGGACACATTTTTTCACCCATGGATATTTTCATGGTTGGGCAAAGACTATCTTCATGGATATGGATATGGATTAGATATTGTTCAACCTAGTCCAAACCCGACCCATTGCCATCCTTAGTGGAGAGCGTCAAAGGATGGCAGCAGGGGTGGTTCTACATCACGGAACCCCGCGCCGCTGCATGGGCTGCTGCTCCTGAGTTCAAATCTGGGCCCCCAATGCGGCTTACACCCTGGATTAATAAGGGTCTGGATTGGAAATCGCCTGACGAGGTGATGGTGCTGGAGAGCCGCGTCAAGGGAGTGATAAACAAGAACACCAGCCTCGCTAGCATGATCCAGGTCATGCTTTTTCGCCAGATTCTCCCTTGTCAATGCCGGACTCAATATATGTGGGAATTCGACCTGGCCGGTCCTCGGACTCTGCAGCGGTTCTTCGGCACAACGCACGAAGACATATGGAAATTTCTCTTCAAGACCCAAAAGTCGTGGCCAGAGCTAACCGAAGACTGCGGCTATGACAGCGCACATCCGGTCACTCCCGTAAGTTTTTATGATAACTTTTATTTGCAAACACAAGGGGTGTACTGAACTTTCTGGTTCCCACAGGGCTGGACAAAGAAGGAGGAGTATATCAAATGTTCGAATCCGCTGCCCGAGGACCAGGCCACTCCCTTGCTGGCCAAGATGCTGGTTCCGGTGCCATATCAGGCACCGGATAAGAAGGCAAAGAAGAAGGGCAAGGAGACTAGAGGTGGACTCCGTCGTAAAGATACTTTGGACGCCATGTCCGAAGACTCCAAAGCCTCCTCCTCCCATGACGAAGACATAGAGGAGGAAGAGAGCAACTCTCCCCCCAAGGAGGGCTGGAGAAGAAAAGGGGGGCTCCCATGATCTGGAGGCGGAGGCGGCCAAGAAGGGAAAACCTTCGTTTTCGGATGATTCCCAAGCGGATGCCGACGCCACCCCAAAGCGGTGCCTCAGGCCGAATCCTTCGGCTGAATAGTAAGTATCCGACGACACCATATACATATCCGATTTTATACCTTATCAGTTTATCATACTTATGTGTGCATTATAGCTCGGCTTGCGATCTCCCCCAACGATCATCGTCATCTAGCAACTTGCTAGGGACGAATGCAATGGGAGATCGAGTCGCCTCCACAGATCTCTCCACCAACTGCCTAGGATAACACCGAAGTGTTGTCTCGGGAGGCCGTGAAGGTGGCGACGGAGGGCAATACCTCTGTTGCCGAAGAGAGGGGAAAATCAACCCCCATGGAGACCGGCGATGGGGGTAACGCTCAATTTGGCCCCCAACCGAATATTATTCCGGAGACCGATACGGCTCTAGAATCGGGCTAGCAGCCTTCTTCAAGGGAAGGGGGTGCACCGTCTCCACCTGCATCCTCTATCAATCCAGAGGTGACGGACACTTTGATGGAAGCGCTTCAAGGTGCTTCCATTGTGGAGGAGCACCGTACCCTTATGGGGATGGTGGTTGATAAGGTTCAGTCTGCTAAAAGTGGATTGAACCAAGCCTATAACAGCCTTCTCACAAGCTTTGAGGTATGTGAAGTAATATATTTTTAGTTATGTCCAAAAGGAACAACTGTATATAGATAGTAGCCCCTGAGACTCTGTTCGGCGTTTCCCGAAGAAGGGCCGAACAGAGGATTGAATAATATGTCACAGGAGCTAACACATATGTCTACTTGGATGAGCAGGCTGCGAAGCTAACAGCAGCCTCGCATGTGGCCAAAATCTCCGAGCTAAAGCGGAGGCTGGAGCAAAAACAAGGTATCTGATACCGAAGCATATCCGAACTGATATAAGTTCCAATTTGTTATCTGACTGAGCTTTATGTTTATGCTCATAGTTGACACGTCTAAGGTCAAAGCCATCAAGAGTGCACTGGCCAAAGCCAGGAAGGAGGCAGACAAGGAACAAGCTACCCGCAAAAAGCACGAGGCGAGGTTGGATGAAGTCCAACAAGTTCTCACACATGCTATAAGAAAGTGTGAGACTTTGGAGCATAAGGTGTCGGATCAAGAATCCGAACTTGTTGTGGCGCTCCAAAGTGCGAAGGAGGCCCGGGTTGAAGCCCAAGGTGCCTCTCAGGAGATCCGCGAAGCCAAGAAGATTGCGGCTGGTAAGACTTTTAATATGCAGAGCAAATACGTAAGGAGGAAGTATAACTTTCTGACACGCATTTGGAGTTACCCAGGAGCGTTTGCGGATCTGCCCCGAAGTGTTGCAGATGCTGCGGAGTTATTCCGAGCCGAAGAGGGGGGCTCAATAGAGAAACTGTTCTGATCACAATACCTTGAGCCAGAGCAGCCCTTGCCCCTCAGCAATCAGCTGAAACAGCTAACCGAACTACATAGAATGGTTGAACTGGCCATGGAGGATGTCATAGTCTGTCTCTGGCCAGCCGAACCAATACCTAATAGCCACTTTGGGCTTGTGAAGTGGCTAGTCGATGCCTGCCCACAGTTAGATGCTATAAAGCGGTTGGTCTGCATCGAAGGTGCCCAGATGGCCTTTGCCCATGGCAAGGTACAGTGGGCGAAGATGAATGCCACCAGTCTTGCAACCGAGGGACCGCCCCGCAGGCAAGGAGCATCGTACGCCGGAGAAGTATTTCAACAACGTCCTTGAAGGATCCCGCGTTATAGAGGGAATGTGTTCAAAGGATGTCATGTTTGAATGAATGTATCTGTGATGCCCGAACTTTGTAATGAAAACAAATCATTCATATAAGTTTAGTCTTGTGTCTTGTGAAATTATTTATCCTCCGTTGCGGCCGTTTATGAAAGCTGAGAGTTGGCTAGTCATCTGCTTCAGCCCCTCGCATAGATACTACGAGGGTGTTCGGAATAGCACAAAAGCACACTTATCCCAATGACTTGGTCCTTCAAGGAGGTGCTAGTGCGGCGAACCAGGAAATCAGACTATGCGGCTTTATCACTCCCACTTAGCCATAGGAGTTTGACAATAAGATTGTAGGCGCAGCCCCTGGTATTGTTTGGCTATCCAAACTCGGGTGCTGTAGACACCTGGCCAGGTAAAAACCGGGCCTTTGTCTGACACGGAAGAAATCGCAAGAGATTTGTACTGAGTCACTGCATAGCTGACCAGCTCTCGCCGCATCATGACAGTCAGTTTTCGGCTTTCTCTACTGAGGTGTTTATCCGGCCAACCAGAAACACAACCGCAGTAGTTCTCCCTTTACTTCCTTAGGTGAATAGTCAGAACGTTATGTAGTAACCACAGGAGCCAGGCAACCCAACTATTAACCCAAGACATGATTCGGAGCTGATGCACATAATGCTAGATTCAGGACGCCGAATTGTACTTGTGAAAGTGTTCGGACTTATGCTAAAAATGACTATATGCGACTGAATAGAGCCCCTGGCGATTTAGGTCAAGCCAAGGTGTACATGACAATCATATGATAAATAAAAAATGCCGAAATAGGGAATAAGCCAGTACCAAATAATTTGGGTGAAAATTGTTTCCATTATAGTCTGATTGATACGTCAAAACATATTTGTACAAATAATGCTATAAGAATCGAGGCTATTTTACATGTCGAGCCAAGGGAAAAGCTGTGTACAAGTATTTAATAACAAGGGGGCAGGTGATCGTCGAAAGATCCTTTAGGTACTCCGCCGTACATCTAAGCTGCTTTTTGCCTTGGAGTGTAATCCTTTGAGGGGATTAATAAATAAGTTTTCATAAGGGGCCGGAAAAAGGGCCCTTGTCACCATAAAAGGAGTGGTGTGGGTTGTAAAGAACCTGAAAAGAAAAAATGAAGTTAAGATAAGGATAAATTGGGGTTTGGATACGGTTGAGCCGTATTGTGGACTTTATCCTAGATATGCCTCCATCGTTGCCCATGGTATTTTTAGTGCGTAGTTATGAGCACGCAGTACATACGCCGCTGATTTGTTGGGGCAAAGACAAAGGCCGAATTGCTAGTCGAGCTCCTAACGAGCTGGGCTATCATTATGCGGGGTAGTTCGGACTCATTTGCCTGGGTCCAATGGCTTGACTGTCGATCTGGAGTTCGGAGTGATAAGGCTAACTTGTACTTCCGCTGCGAGGGCCGCGGTGTGTTCCTCAGTACGGAGGGAGCAATCCATGTTTCCATGGACTGTTATAACACCGTGTGGTCCTGGCATTTTGAGTTTTAGATAAGCATAATGCAGGACCGCGTTGAACCAGGCAAACACAGTTCGTCTGAGCAGTGCGTGATAGCCACTTCGGAAAGGGACGATGTCGAAGATCACGTCTTCGCTTTGGAAGTTGTCCGGCGAACTGAATACGACCTCCAATGTGATTGAGCCCGTGCAGTGGGCCTCTACACTAGGTATTACTCCTTTAAAGGTAGTTTTGGTGGTTTGATTCTTGATGAGTCAATACCCATTTTCCGGACTGTGTCCTAATAGAGAAGATTAAGACTGTTGCCGCGTCCATGAGGACTCTTGTGAGGTGGAATCCATCGATAGTTGGGTCGAGGACCAAGGCGGCTAAATCTCCATGATGGATACTGGCAGGATGGTCCATGCAATCAAAGGTGATCGGGCATGCCGACCATGGGTTGAATTTTGGGGCGACTGGCTCTATCGCATAGACGTCCCTTAACGCGCGCTTGCACTCCCTTTTGGGGATGTGAGTAGCGTATATCATGTTCACCATCTTGACTTCAGGGGTAAATTTCTTCTGTCCCCCTGTGTTCGGTGGGCGAGGCTCCTCATCGCCGTCCTCGCTGGGCGACCTTTCCCCGTGTGCTTGGTGTGTAACTTGCCGGCCTACTTAAAGACCCAACAGCTTCTGTTGGTATGGTTGGTAGGCTTGTCAGGGGTGCCATGAATCTGGCAAGGTTGATCGAGTATTCGGTCCAGGCTAAATGAACCGTCTTTGTTTCTTTTGAATGGCCTCTTCCGCTGACCGAGTTTGGAGCCGCTGAATCCGGCGTTGACCATCGTGTCTTCGGTATTGTCAGTGTTGCTTCGACACTTGTTTTTGTTGCGCCGGGGCCTGCTGTTTCTGTTTCTTGCTTCGGAAGTGCCCGGATCGTTGGTACTATTGTTGCTACGAGCAAGCCAGCTATCTTCGCTCGTCCAAAAGTGGGTCATGAGTGATGTGAGGGCTGCCATAGACTTTGGTTTTTCTTGGCCGAGGTGTCGGGCAAGCCATTCGTTGCGGATGTGGTGTTTGAAGGCTACTAGAGCCTCGGCATCCGGACAGTCGACAATTTGGTTCTTTTTGACTAGGAACCGGGTCCAGAATTTTCTGGCTGACTCTCCGGGCTGCTGGACTATGTGATTGAGGTCATCGGCGTCCGGAGGTCAGATATAAGTGCCCTGGAAGTTGTCTCTAAAGGCATCCTCCAGGTCTTCCCAGCTTCCAATAGAGTTTTCTGGGAGGTTGTTTAACCAGTGCCGAGCTGGTCCGTTAAGCTTGAGAGGGAGGTATTTGATGGCATGTAGATCATCGCTGCGAGCCATGTGAATGTGGAGAATAAAATCTTCAATCCACACTGCGGGATCTGTTGTGCCATTGTATGATTCAATGTTCACGGGTTTAAACCCTTCTGGGAACTGGTGTTCCATCACCTCATCCGAGAAGTATAGTGGGTGCACGACACGTCTATATCGGGCCATGTCACGACGTAGTTTGGATGGACTCTGTATGCGGTTTTTAGCTCGGATGAAGTTATGCTTGTCGCGCCAGGCTTGATGGCCGTCTTCTCACGCTGGGGCTCGGCCCCTTGCTCCGTATATTGATCTGGTCTAACCAGCTCTATTATCCAGCTCCTGCCAGCTCCTATCGTAGGTCGTAAGTGTATCCTGCAGTTGTTGTCTCTCTAGCTTTACGGCGGGGTGGTGTAGGCGGGTGTTCGGCTTGAGTTGCTGCTCTGTCTCGGCCACATGGTGGTTGATCATGTCCGTAAGCAGCGTTATGCATGGGCGGTATAGGCTCTAGGGCCTCGTCGTCGAATTGGGATAGCAGTTTGTGATGAGGGTACAGACCTGGGGTAGGGTCATAGGCCTGACCTACACGCCCTACCCAAGGTCACTACCCCAGAAGATGAGAAGACTAAGAATCCACTCGACGATGCAGTCACTCGACCGATATTCCTTACCGTCACTCAACCATATGGGAACCACTCGACTATGCCGAAGACCAGGAGTCGGTAGGGAATACAACGGCCGGACGTTCACTCCTTAGTCTTCATGAGCATTAAGAGTACTTAATGTTGGCGTTACCAGTAACGTCCCTTACTTTATGTACATTATTTCCCTTGTAATGGAGGCGGGTTGGGGTCCTGGAGCACTCTATATAAGCCACCCCCCTCCTCTGGCACAAGGGTTCGCACCCTCCTGTAATCCAACACGCATAATCCAATCGACCGCCTCCGGGCACCGAGACGTAGGGCTATTACTTCCTCCGAGAAGGGCCTAAACTCGTAAACCTCGTATGTACATCTTCGCCATAGCTAAGATCTTGCCTCTCCATACCTACCCCCCTTTCTACTGTCAGCCTTAGAACCACGGTAGTTGGCGCCCACCTTGGAGCACGTGTCTTAGCGACTTGTTGGTGAAGTAGCAAGTTTTTCCGATCACCATCATCATGGTTTCCGGCGGTGGATTGGCTGAGGGCCACGAGATCCGTCTCGGCGCACTCGTTTTCGTCACCGACGACTCCGCATGGCTCCAAGAAGCTCCCCTGGACACTGAGGCGCTCCCCGTCCGAGGGGCGACGCACTTCCGCGCGTGTGTTCGTGGCGTTCTTCTTCGGCAGCAGTCGACTCAATATCAGTCGGCTCCAATGGCGTTTTCCCTCCTTGTTGTCCGCTGCCGCAAGCAGTCCGGTCGATTGCGGCTTCAGCGGTGGGTGAAACACGCGGTGGCTCGGCAGTCGACCACCCACCAAGTCGCGGCAATCGAGCCCGACGAAACTCTCCACTGCCTGTTCGATCGGTCTACTGGCTCCGCGGAGACCGCATCTGAGTGCGATAGTAGTGATCCTGCGGCCTAAGTCTTGATGGTTGATGGGCCTCACAGCCCACCTAGTTTCCGCCGCGAGGGCGGTGGAGATGGAGGCGGCGATCCGTCGCACGCCAACAAGGAATACCGACCCGAGCCCCTCTCTTCTCAGCAGAGGGAAGAACTTCGTCGCTGCAACATGGATGCACTCCACACGCCCATCGTTGGAGAAACCCCCGAGGCTCAGGCCTTGGAGGAGGTGCGCTTAGCTAATCTGGCTGAGCGCACTTGACTGGATAACCTCCAGCGGGCTCTCGACAAGCGTGCTCAGGAGCGGATCCATGAATCCAGTCGACGACAACTTTTTCCGCCTCCACCTAAGGTATACTGCACTTCGATTCAGAATCTCACAGCTGCAGCCCGCATAGCAGAGTCGATCCAACCTTCCTAGTCAGAAGCTGGCAGAGGGTTGATGCAAATCCGGGCCCTGCTCAGGACGGCAGGAGAGCAGAATACAGCAGTATCTCAGTCATGGAATAGGATTCACAGGAGATCCGTTGCAGCGGACACGGTTCATTCGGCTCACAGCCCCAGATCGCCTCCGCGGCATGAAGGCTGTGGGCAATATGACCATCCACTCGACCGTGACAATCGCCGTCGAGGACCAACGCCTCCCTCGAGGAGTGTGTCGTATGTGCCTCGGCGGAACGATGACAGGCGCCGTCATAGTGGTGAGCGCAGAGCTTCAGTAGACCCAAGGAAACCGGGCTTTGACGTGAGATCTATCCTCATTCAAGGCCTGGTCGACCGAAACAGGGCGCACAGAGAAGACCCAGGCAGAGACCGTCCAAGTGGCAGCCGAGTGCATGTTTCTGGTCCCAAGTGTTTTAGCAGAGCCATCAGGGCAGCAGTGATTCCTCCCAACTTCAGGTTAGCATTCGAGGTCAGTAAGTTCACCGGCGAATCCAAGCCTGAAACTTGGCTTGAAGATTATCGAGTGGCTGTGCAGATTGGAGGCGGAAACGACGAGATAGCGATGAAGCACATCCCTCTTATGTTGGAAGGATCGGCCCGAGCATGGCTAACTCAGTTGACTCCAGGCAGTATTCACAGTTGGGAAGAGCTATCCCGAGTGTTTGTGATAACTTTCGAGGGCACGTGCAAGCGACCAGCAGGTTTGCCCGAGCTGCAGCATTGTGTGCAGAAGCCGAATGAGACTTTGAGGGATTTCATCCAGAGATGGTCCACTTTGCATCACACCGTCAAGAATGTTTCAGAGAATCAAGCTGTATGTGCTTTCAAGGAAGGCGTCAAATACAGGGAGTTGGTCTTGAAGTTCGGTCGAACTGGAGATATGACTCTGGCTCGAATGATGGAGATAGCCACCTGGTACGCTAATGGGGAAGAAGAGGATCGACTCTGTAGCGGGAAGAGCAAACCAGTCGGCCAAGAGGCCGGTGGAGGTAACTCCAGTCGGAAGCAGAAGCATAAAGCCGAGCCAGCAGCACCTGGAGAGATTGCAGCAGTGAATCAAGGAAAGTTTAAAGGAAAACCTAAGGGGCCCTGGCCCCCTAAGAAGGTGAAGGATAAAGAAGCAAATGATGTGTTGGATTTGCCATGCCACATCCACACGAAGAAAGATGAGGAAGGTAATCTGATTTACCCGAAGCATACCACTCGGCAGTGTCGACTCCTAATCCAGCAGTTCCGAGAGAAACCGCCCAATGAGAAGGAGAATGAGTCGGACAAAGACGAGGATGAAGAGGAAGACGATGGTTATCCCAAAGTCAATTCCACTCTGATGATTTTTGCTGACGTTGAAAGCAAGAGTCGATTGAAGGTCATCAATAGAGAAGTGAACATGGCCGCCCCTGCGGAGAAGACCACCTATCTGAGATGGTCTCAGACAGCCATCACGTTCGACCAGTTGGACCATCCCGCTCGTGTAGCCACCCCTTGGAGGCAAGCACTGGTGGTCGACCCTGTGGTTGGGGGCACTCGACAGACCAAAGTACTGATGGATGGTGGCAGTGGCCTGAACATCCTTTACGCTGAAACCTTGAAGGGGATGGGCATTCCGATGTCCAAACTTAGTGAGAGCAACATGAGTTTCCATGGTGTTATCCCTGGGAAGAAAGCCGAATCACTCGGCCAGATCGCCCTCGACGTGGTTTTCGATGATTCCAAGCATTACCGTAAGGAGAAGTTGACATTTGAAGTCGTGGATTTCTAGAGTGCCTATCATGCCATTTTGGGTACGCCAGCCTATGCACGTTTTATGGCTCGACCATGTTATGTGTACCTCAAACTGAAGATGCATGGCCCCAAAGGTGTGATCACAGTAACTGGCAATCGGCAGAAGGCAGAGGTGCTTTCAGAAAGGTTCCAAGATCATCGACGCTCAGATGGCAGCGGTCGAATTGCAAGAGTATCAGAAGAGTGGACATCCGAGTGATTTGCTCCGAGCCAAGAAGCCCGCTACAGACTCTGCATTTCAGTCGACTGGTGAAACGAAGCCGATTCATATTCACCCGACCGATCCCAACATTGCGCCGACCCATATTTCAACGACGCTCAATAGCAAATAGGAAGAAGCGCTCATCCAATTCCTCCGTGAGAACTGGGACATCTTCGCATGGAAACCTTCTGACATGCCAGGTGTACCCAAGGGACTGGCTGAGCACCATTTGCGTGTCGACCCCAAGGTAAAACCCGTCAAAGAGCACCTTCGGCGGTCCGCCGTCCAGAAGAGGAAGGAAATTGGCGAAGAAGTGGCTTGGCTGTTGGCAGCAGAATTCATCCGTGAAATCTACCACTCCGGGTGGTTAGCCAATGTAGTCATGGTCCCCAAGAAGGAAGATTCACTTCGTATGTGCATTGATTTCAAGCATATCAATCGGGCCTGCCCGAAAGATCACTTCCCTCTCCCCCGCATCAATCAGATTGTTGACTCGACTATGGGGTGCGAGCGCTTGTCTTTCTTAGATTCGTATTCCGGATACCATCAGATCCGACTGTATGGTCCCGATGAAATAAAAACAGCCTTCATCACCCCATTCGGGTGCTTTTGCTATGTCACCATGCCTTTCAGTTTAAAAAATGCCGGAGCCACATTCATGAGAATGATTCAGAAGTGCCTGCTCACTCAAATCAGTTGGAATGTGGAAGCGTACATGGACGACATTGTGGTCAAGTCTCGCAAAGGTTCCGACCTACTGGCTGACCTTGCAGAAACCTTTGCCAACCTGAGGAGGTACGATATCAAGCTTAATCCGTCAAAATGCACATTCGGAGTTCCAGGAAGAAAGTTACTCGGTTTTCTCGTTTCCGAACGAGGGATCGATGCTAATCCAGAAAAAGTTGATACCACCCTCCGAATGAAACGCCCCGTGCGAGTGCATGACGTTCAGAAGCTGACTGGTTGTCTGGCCACCCTAAGTTGATTCATTTCTCGTCTCGGTGAAAAGGCCTTGCCTCTTTACCGACTGGTGAAGAAGTCTGATAAGTTCGAGTGGACTGATGAAGCTGATGCAGCGTTTGCAGAGCTCAAAACCCTGATTTCCACCCAGCCAATGCTCGTTGCGCCAATCAGCAAAGAGCCTTTACTACTTTACATTGCAGCCACTGGACAAGTTGTCAGCACAATACTCACGGTCGAGCGAGAAGAAGAAGGAAAAACTTACAAGGTTCAATGCCCGGTCTATTATCTCTCTGAAGTTTTGACTCCATCCAAGCAATGATACCCACATTATCAGAAGCTTGACTATGGAATATACATGACCATGAAGAAAGTCGTGCACTATTTCTCGGACCACTCCATTACACTCATCAGCGATGCGCCACTATCAGAAATTCTGAATAACAGGGACGCAACTGGTCGAATGGCAAAATGGGCGATTGAACTTCTTCCATTAGATATCAAGTTCGAGGCAAAGAAGGCCATCAAGTCCCAAGCAATTGCAGATTTCCTTGCCGAGTGGATTGAGAAGCAATTGCCGACTCAAGTTCACTCAGAGCATTGGACTATGTTCTTTGATGGCTCCAAGATGTTGAATGGTTAAAGCGCTGGAGTAGTTTTGGTATCCCCCCGCGGAGACAGGCTCAGTTATGTTCTCCAGATTCATTTTGATTCCTCCAATAACGAAGCCGAATACGAAGCACTTCTATACGGGTTGCGTATGGCCATTTCACTCGGTGTCTGTCGCCTTATGGTCTACGGCGACTCAGATTTGGTGGTCAACCAAGTGATGAAGGAATGGGATGTCAGGAGCCCAGCCATGACTGGTTATTGCAATGCAGTGAGAAAGCTGGAGAAGAGGTTTGAAGGTTTGGAGCTCCACCATATACCCCGACTGAAAAATCAAGCTGCAGATGAGTTAGCCAAGATAGGTTCAAAGAGAGAGGCCATTCCCTGAAACGTGTTTCTGGAACATATTCATTCACCTTCAGTTGAGGAAGATCCTTTCACCGAAGAGTCATCGCAGCCCAAGAGCGCCACAGATCCGACTGAAGTTGAAATCCCAGCCGTGGTCGACTTAGTCATGCAGGTTTTGGTCATCACTCCCGACTGGACAGTGCCATACATCGCTTACATTCTTAGGAACTCCCAGAGGATGAAGAAGAGGCTCGACAGATCGTCCGACGGTCTAAATCCTTTACTGTGATAAAAGGACAGTTGTTCAGAGAAAGTGCGACTGGGGTTTGCCAGAAGTGCATCACGCTAGAAGAAGGCCGAATGATCCTCAATGATATTCACTCGGGGACCTGTGGTCACCATGCATCCTCTCGGACCATCGTCATACCGAGCCGGATTTTATTGGCCATACACCAACGAGATGGTAAAGGAAATAGTGGACAAGTGTGAAGGGTGTCAGTTTTACTCCAATATGTCCCACAAACCCGCATTAGCTCTAAAGACTATTCCACTCGTCTGGCCTTTTGTTGTTTGGGGATTGGACATGGTTGGACCTCTGAGGACCGGCAGAAGCGGATTTACCCATGTGCTGGTAGCAGTCGACAAGTTTACCAAGTGGATCGAAGCCAAGCCCATCAAAAACCTTGAAGCAAGTACTGTTGTGAGCTTCATTAGAGAGTTGATATTCAGATATGGTGTACCACACCACATCATCACTGATAACAGGTCGAACTTCGACTCCGATGAGTTCAGAACCTTTTGCGCTTCCCAAGGCACGAGGGTCGATTACGCTTCGGTCACCTACCCTCAGTCGAATGGTCAGGCTGAGCGAGCAAATGGATTGATTCTCAAAGGATTGAAGCCTCGGTTAATGCGTGACCTCAAGCACGCGGCAAGAGCTTGGGTCGATGAGCTCCCATCAATGCTGTGGGGGCTGAGGACAACTCCCAATCGGTCGACTGGACGGACTCCATTCTTCTTAGTCTACGGAGCCGAAGCCATTTTGCCAAGCGATTTGCTCCACAATGCTCCCCGAGTCGAACTCTTCTCAGAAGAGGAAGCAGAGCAAGCTCGACAAGATGCAGTCGACCTCCTGGAGGAAGAAAGAGAGATGGCCTTGATCCGGTCGACCATTTATAAGCAATACCTGCGTCGATTCCATGCCAGGAACATAACGGGTCGGGCATTCCAGGAAGGAGACTTGGTCCTCCGAGTGGATCAGCAGAAGCCACACAAGCTCGCCCCCGCTTGGGAAGGCCCTTTCGTCGTCACCAAGGTGCTCCACAACGGAGCATACCATCTCTTCAACGTCGAGCACAACAAAGATGAACCATGCGCCTGGAATGCGGAACTGTTCCGTCCCTTTTACTCTTAAGTATTAGGCTGATGAGATGTAATAAGAAGTACCTCTTAGTTTGTTTATCAAAAGACATCATTTTACAGTCTTCCGAATGATTGTTGTTTATTTATTTTGTATGTGTTGCCTTAGCAGCGAATATGTTTCGCCTAAGATGAAGTTATAAAAATCCTACCGAGTGGAGAGTCCGCCTCTCACTCGGGGGCTTAGCTGCAGCCCAGTGCTCGCCTAAGATGAAGTTATAAAAATCCTACCGAGTGGAGAGTCCGCCTCTCACTCGGGGGCTTAGCTGCAGCCCAGTGCTCGCCTAAGTTTGTAAAATCCTACCGAGTGGTGAGTCCGCCTCCCACTCGCGGGCTTAGCTGCAGCCTAGTACTCGCCTAAGTTTGTAAAATCCTACCAAGTGGTGAGTCCGCCTCCCACTTGGGGGCTTAGCAGC
>NC_041387.1:89557446-89573919 GCF_002162155.2 Triticum dicoccoides | reverse complement strand
GAAAAAATCCTACCAAGTGGAGAGCAATCCTCTCACTCAGGGGCTTAGCTGCAGTCCCATACTCGCCTAAGTTTGAAAAAATCCTACCGGGTGGAGAGCAATCCTCCCACTCGGAGGCTTAGCAGCAGTCCCGTACTCGCCTAAGTTTGAAAAATCCTACCGAGTGGAGAGCAATCCTGTCACTCGGGGGCTTAGATGCAGTCCTGTACTCGCCTAAGTTTGAAAAATCCTACTGAGTGGAGAGCGATCCTCCCGCTCGGAGGCTTAGCTGCATCCGAGTGCTCGCCTAAGTTCGAAAGGCCTTACCGGGTGGTAGACAGGAAAGTCAAGACCATTGCTGAGTGCCTTGCTGATGAGCTGATCAATGCTGCTCAAGGATCACCTGATCGGTCGACTGGAACGTCAAGACCATTGTTGAGTGCCTTGCTGATGAGCTGATCAATGCTACTCAAGGATCACCCGATCGGTCGACTGGAATGTCAAGATCATTGCTGAGTGCCTTGCTGATGAGCTAATCAATGCTGCTCAAGGACCACCCGATCGGTCGACTGGAACTTCAAGACCATTGCTGAGCGCCTTGCTGATGAGCTGATCAATGCTACTCAAGTATCACCCGATCAGTCGACTGGAACGTCAAGACCGTTGCTAAGTGCCTTGCTGGTGAGCTGATCAATGCTACTCAAGGATCACCCGATCGGACGACTGAAACGTCAAGACCATTGTTGAGTGCCTTGCTGATAAGCTATTCAATGCTACTCAAGGATCACCCAATCGGTCGACTGGAACGCAGGACCATTGCTGAAATGCCTCGCTGACAAGCTGACCAATGTTGCTCAAGGATCGCCCGATCAGGCGACTGGCCCTCCTCTTCCAGAAGCTACATCAAGCAAAGCGACAACAATACGAGAGAAAAGCGGATTTTGTTCGAAGACAGACACAATATATGAGATGATAAATTCGAAGGTTCTTAACCGCAGAATAAAGTGCTCGGGCATCAGGCCCGAAGGAGTTTTAACGGTTACAAATCCACTCGGCATTCTGAGGCAAATAAAAGTGGTGGCATAATGTTTTTTAATCACTCGATGGGAGAAGGACTGGCCGGGTCGCAGAAGCTGTCGAGATCGATGCTGTCGGCGATGCGAGTGGTTTCCTCGAGGAAAGTGTCCATGAAGTCTTGGAAGGAGTGCTTCTTAGTGTTTGCCACTTTGAGAGCTGCCAGCTTATCTTCCTTAGCTTCCTTGCAGTGCACTCGGACCAAAGACAAGGCGACATCAGCACCATAGCAGGCAGAAGATTTCTTCCACTCTTGCACTCGGCCTGGAATCTGATTCAGCCGAGTCATCAAGGACTCGAGGTCTTGAGACATTTCCGCCTGAGGCCGGAGTTCGGCGTCCACTCGGGCCATCGCCGCCTTCAGCCGAGCTAGATAGTCGACTGCATCGTCCAAGCGTGATTCCAGTCGAAGCAAGTTCATCGCAACTTCATCTTTCATGGGACAGTTGATGGGGTCGAGACCTGTCTCGACCCGTCCAGTTTCGGCTTCAAATTCCTGACAGAGTTCTATTCCATCACAACAAACAATGAGTCGACAGTATTATAAATTTCAGTCGACGGCAGTTATCTAACTGAACAGTCATACCTTCAAGCTTCCAGACGAGCTTCGTCGCAAGTTGTTCCAAATGAGAATCTAGCTTGCCCATCTTGGTCCTGAGACCATCAACTTCAGCGGTCAGGTTCTCCTTGTCCTTCCTAAGTTATTCGACTTCACGGTTGGCGTCCGAGACGGTCGTCTTCAATTTCGCGTTCTCGTCCTCCAACTTGCCGACTGAAGCCAGCTTCTGGTCCGCAAGCTTCATCTTCTTGCGTGCTTCCTTCTGAGTAGCTGCCAGATCCAGATCCTTCTGCTCCAAAGCTTCCTTCATCCTCTCTAAAGAAACAACACTCTTCAGACGAGACTGAAGTTGGCGATTTTCACTATGCACATCTGCTTATGTGAAGTCACTTGGTTCAAAGAGACTGAAAGAAAAGCAGTGGAAAGTCCACCAGGCAGACGAACAGTCGAATGGTTACCTCCCATGATGGTCGTTTCTTGTTGGGCAGTCTTCGGATTCTTCTTCGCCAGTTCGAGGTCAAGTTCAACGCTGATATGCTTCTTCTTCAACTCGGTGAGCCGAGCTCCAAGATCACAAGACCTCTGCAGTCGGAAAGACAAACATTTCAGTCGACAGAAATAAGAGACAGTGAAGGAAAAGATTTACTCTAAGACTACTACCGAATCAAATATTCAACAGTAGTCTCGGGGACTACACCCAGTGGGTGCACTTAGCGTGCCCCCACTGGATCATATCAATACTCAGCATGAGTTCAAAAAAAAGACAGAGAGATATATTATCAGACCTCAGTCGACTGCGAGCAGCCGACCGTGGTCTCGGGGACTACACCCAGTGGGTGCACTCGACGTGCCCCCACTGATTCAGAAAGTGCAAAATTGAAGATCTCCTGAGTTCTAAACGAAGGAACACCCACTGGGTGATTAGATATAAAGTAACGCTCAAAGGTTCAGTCGGAATTCTACTGACCTGGACATTGGTGTGAAGGGCAGTGCTGGCATTGTAGGCTATGTCACTAGCTTCATGCATCACTTTCACCTGCTCCATGACAAGATTCGCCTGGCGAAGAGCTTCCCTAGCGGCACTCGGCGAGTCGTCCGGAGTTTGATATGCAGCAAAGAGGGATGGCTCCAGAGGGGTTGAAGCAGTTGTCGGGTCAGATGAGTAGAGTTGCACTAGTGCAGCAGGCGTCTGTGCAGTCGACCCCGACGGATGATCAGTCGTCAACAGGTTAGCAAACGTGACGTTAGTCCGAACTATCGCCTCAGGCGCCGGTGTCGACTAAGAGATTTGGACTTCAAGTCTCCTCCTGCTCAAACCTCCACTCTTCTTCCTCCTCTCCTGTAGAGGCACTTCTTCTTCGTCGTCGTCAGGAAGCACAACGATGTCTTGCGGAGCTACATAAGAAGAGAAACATCAAATTTTTAGTCAATCGACCACCCACTCGGTTAAACAGAACTGGGTTGATGAACTTACCAGCTCGTGAGGTGGCTTCTTCGTCTCCTGGCGCCTTGTCATCATCCATGTCAGTGGCAGCAGAGGTGGGGCTGGAAGGACACAAGAGTTGGTCGGTCAGATCAAGAAAACCTTCAGTCGACTTACAGAAACACAAACAAGATACCCACCATGAGGCAACGGGGACATCCATCTTGATTCGCGGCAATGTCTTCCGGGTCTTGGAGGGGACGACTTTAGGCTACTTGGCCACCTTCTCCGTCAGCTCCGGAGTCAACGTCCGAGTGCGATTTTGAGTACCGACACTCGAACCAACACCTTTCCCGCGCCCGCCGACCAGATCATGCTGCTGTTTGGATCGACGTTCGGAGCGTGGTGGCGAGTCGACTTCCTCCTCCTCGTCCGATTCCTCGCTCTCCTCCTCCTCGTCGCTTCCCTGAGAATCCCACTCGGCACTATCCTCCGCGATGTCCTCCCCCTCTTGGGCCTGTTCCAAAGCCTGCTCACCGTTGGGCATCGAATGCATCTCAGTGAACACCTGCAGAATAAATTGGTCGAACAAGGGTCAGTCAATATCAAGTGCAGTCGGAGCATGAATGAGAAGCAATCGGAACGAAAAGCGTACCTTGTCAGGTGGGTTTATGCTGCTAAAGGGAACGACTTGCCTAGATCCTCTGGGATTGTCCTGATTGCATGTGGTGCTCCTCAGCCACGAAGCTACTGTTTCAGACGGCACTTCTTCAGGATGGGTCCGGGCGGTGTCGACCGGCCCGGAATACAGCCACATTGGGTGATCGCGGGCCTGGAGAGGCTGGATGCGTCGACTGAGGAATACCTCCAATAGATCCAGACCCGTAACGCCATCATTGATAAGCTAAACCACCCTATCCACCAACATCCTCGTCTCCATTATCTCGCCAGCAGTCACTTTCAATGGAGCAGGAGTCTGGACTCGGTCAAATGAGAAGTGGGGGAGATCGGTCGACTGACCTGGAGTCGAGGCATCTTGGCAATAGAACCAAGTCGACTGCCAGTCTCTAACAGAGTCAGGAAGGGTCATGGCAGGAAAGGCACTCCCTTTTCTCTTTTGGATACCTAAACCCCCACACATCTGGATGACATGGGTTTTCGAGTCACTCGACTTCGCCTTTTTTACCGATTGAGAATGAATAATGAAGATGTGTTTGAAAAGACCCCAGTGCGGTCGACACCCCAAGAAGTTCTTGCACATCGACACGGAAGCGGCTAAATGCATGATAGTGTTGGGGGAGAAATGGTGGAGTTGAGCACCAAAAAAGTTTAGAAACCCCCTAAAGAAAGGATGCGGGGGAAGCGAAAAGCCACGGTCGACGTGGGTGGCGAGCAGAACGCACTCACCCGGTCGAGGTTGAGGGCTCATCTCTCCCTCCGGCAGCCTCGCCTCTCCCTTGGCGATCAATCCCGACTCCATCAGCTTGTCCAGGTCCGCCTGCCGAATCAAAGACCGGATCCAATCTCCCTGGATCCAGCCCGGCGGCAGCCCCGCGTGCGACGATGACCCGCGCTGCTGCTTCTTGCCCTTTGCCACCTCCTTCGTATTCTTTGCGCGCTCTAGCGTCGCCGTCTTGTCCTTCACCATGGCGACGGGGCAGCGGCGTCGGAGCGGAAGACTAAGGTGCAACGGAGAGGCAGATAAAGGAGAAGAAAGAGAATACGCGCACACTGTGGACGCCTCAGTCCGGTCACCTTATAAGAGGTCATTTCCGAGTGACTGACGCGTGGGGCCGGACGATCCCATCAAATCCCACAACAGTCGCGTGCAGTGTATGTGGCGAAAAAGGCGGCGCAGGAATCAAGGAACCACTGCTTATCCGCTCCGCCCTCTTCGGCACCGCCCGTCCGGCGCGCTCCCCCGAAATTTCGTATCCCGCGAAATCTGGGATGCGCTGCAGACAATCGCGCCCAGGATCTCGTGCTCCAACACAACACTCGGCACATGAGATCAACAGTTCACTCGACTGTCCGCTGAATGGATCAAGGTGACTGAGTCGACATCAAATACCCACGCAAGCGTTCAGACTTACAGAAAGCACTCTTGAAGTCCCGAAGCTCGAAACAGTTTCAATTTCAACCTACTTTGCACTCACACCTTAATCCGTTCGGGGGCTACTGATGAGGGTACAGACCTAGGGTAGGGTCATAGGCCTGACCTACACGCCCTACCCAAGGTCACTACCCCAGAAGATGAGAAGACCAAGAATCCACTCGACAATGCAGTCACTCGACCGATATTCCTTACTGTCACTCGACCATATGGGAACCACTCGACTATGTCAAAGACCAGGAGTCGGTAGGGCATATAACGGACGGACGTTCACTCCTTAGTCTTCATGAGCATTAAGAGTACTTAATGCTGGCGTTACCAGTAACGTCCCTTACTTTATGTACATTATTTCCCTTGTAATGGAGGCGGGTTGGGGTCCTGGCGCACTCTATATAAGCCACCCCCCTCCTCTGCCACAATTGTTCGCACCCTCGTGTAATCCAACACACATAATCCAATCGACCGTCACCGGGCACCGAGACGTAGGGCTATTACTTCCTCCGAGAAGGGCCTGAACTCGTAAACCTCGTGTGTACATCTTTGCCATAGCTAAGATCTTGCCTCTCCATACCTACCCCCCTTTCTACTATCAGCCTTAGAACCATGACAGTTTGCGCTTCGGGTAACTCTTGGTTGGGCGTTTGAGGCCGTATTCCTCGGCTGCAAGGACATTAGTCCATATGTCATTGAGCAGATCCTGATCAGCTTCAAGTTGCTGCTGCTTCTTCTTTTTCAAGTTTCTTGCAGTGGCTATTAGTTGGCGCTTAAAGCGCTCTTGTTCGAAGGGTTCCTCTGGCATGATGAATTCTTCGTCGCCGAGGCTGTCGTCTTCTTCAGAGATTGGTACATAATCCCCATCTTCCGAGCCCTCGTTCTCGATGGGATCGTCGGAGTTGACTTGCCCCTCTTCCCACTCATCGTGCTCAGATGTTGGCTCGACAGGGGCTTCTTGGTCTTCGGTGTTATCTGGAGTATTGTTGTCTCCGATGGCGGTATTATTGTCTTTTTCTCGATGTGGTTTAGAGCGGCGCCGCTGATGACGACGCTTTGGTGGTGCCACAGGAGAATTATTCTCGACTGGGTCCTTCCCTCCTTCACCGTCATCCTCCTTGGGTGTGTCCACTATATACATGTCGTATGTGGAAGTAGCCGTCCAGCATCCGATAAGCGGCGAGTTCTGGCTTTGCTCTTCTCCGGCATCGTCGTCCATGCCCTCGATGTCTTCAGAGCGTAATCGAGCATGTCGGTTAAGTCCTCAATAGTGGCTATGAAGTGGGTGGTGGGTGGGACGTAAAATTTCCCGCTCTTAGCCCCTAGTGTGGGTTGGGCATAGTTTGGCAGTGATCCTTCTGTAATGGCGAGAGATCGCATTAAGTCTAGAGCCTCGTTTAAGAGTGAGGTTTGGACATGGAAGCGAGAATCCGTGGACCGGGCGGGACAGGAGTTCCCTAGCCTAGCTCATATGACACGGACCTCGAGAGTTCGGAGCTGGTGCACGGAGGTGAGTCCGGCTCGATGAGAATAGAGGGAGCCAGGAGTGATTCCGGGCTGGCCGGTGAAATGATCCCCTCTGTATCTCCGGTGTTGAGCTATATGGCTGCAAGGGTCCGGCGGGCTCTAAACTCCCATCTCTAGACTCGTTGAGGAGTTCCGGATCTAAGGCCGGAGCTGTGGTTGAGGCCGCGAACCCTTGGAAGATCAAGTCTCCCCGGATATTAGCAACGTAGTTTAGGTTTCCAAAATTGATCTGGTGACCAGGTGTGTAGTTGTCGATCTGCTCCAAGTGGCCAATCGAATTGGCACGTAGTGCGAAGCCGCCAAATACAAAGATTTGGCCAGGAAGAAAAGTCTCCCTCAGGCAGAACAATTATGGATGGTTGATGGAGCCATCGAGCCTTCTGGTGACGACACATTGGAACTCTCAATGAAAGCACCAATGTCGGTGTCAAAACCGGCAGATCCGGGGTAGGGTGTCCCAAACTGTGCGTCTAAGGATCGAAGGTAACAAGGAGGCAGGGGACACGATGTTTACCCAGGTTCGAGCCCTCTTAATGGAGGTAATACCCTACTTCCTGCTTGATTGACTTTGATGAGTATAGGGGTTACAAGAGTTGATCTACCTCGAGATCATGATGGCTAAACCCTAGATGTCTAGCATGTATGATTATGATGTCGCCTATGGACTAAGCCCTCGGTTTATATAGACAATGGAGGGATCTAGGGTTGTACAGAGTCGGTTACAGATAAAGGAAGGTACATGATTTGAACGCTAAGCTTGTCGTCCACGCAAGGGAGAGCCCTATCCGGACACGGGGGAGGTCCTTCTACCTTGTATCTTCACGGCCCACCAGTCCGGCCCATGTCATATAGGCCGACTCCTCGAGGATCCCATAGTCCAGGACTCCCTCAATGACACATGGAATAGGTACAAAAAATGGATAGGCATGGCATATTCTCATATATGACGTGTAAACTAAGCAGATGGTGGTGTAACATAGAAGAAGTAATGCAAGACATCATATGCAAGATATGTGTAATCAATACTTCCTTGCCAAGTTAGAGAAAGTACCTTGATGGGTGAATAAGATAGGTCATATGACTCTGACTCATATGGAGAGCTAAATTGACTTTGGTTTCTATCTAGGTCAGAATCGTCTTTAGTACCATATTCTGAAATGGAATCTGTAGATGCGGAGCGTGTGGGTCCCATTGCATCCAGGCGGGATCCCAATCCCTTAATGCCAATTTTGTTGCCAGTGGATTGTTCCATAGTATTCTTCTCGTGTGCCCATTCTGATATTCATTATGATCATGTTCAATACCTGACATGAATGAAAACATAAAAATAAGTGAGATTATCTTTGTAATGCATAAGGGATTCTAATCTAATAGTGCATCATGGAAACGCCTATGTGCTATCTCTATGCAATTCTTCTAAGAGATTCCATATGTGTAGTAATTTGGTGCATGCATTAATATAAAGTGGCCTACTACTCAAAAGATAGCCTCCCCGTTGAGAGCTCCAGAAGTAATGATACTTCGCAGATGACAGCTTTAGAATATACTAAGGAAGAGCAACTCGACTTGACCTGTCAACCGCAAATGTCTCTGCTCCTCTTCCCAACATGGAACATAATGTACATATTAAAGAAGAAGAGAAGAGGAACATGTTACAGAAGAGCAGAAGAGCAAGCAGATTGTAGATATTACAAGTCTTTCTAGACAATGTCTGTTGCCCACCTATGATGAACAAGAGCACACAGAGAAATACTATTCCTTCATGTCTCTATATATGTGGGTCACATGCATTTCAAAACTAAAGTAGGAACATTTAGCTGACCAGTTAAACATGTCTCTGTTTTACTAATATCAACATCATATCAGATTCATATTTAAACAACAAAGCTTGGTTATCTTGATGAGTGGAGCACTGCTATTATGACATGAAACACATAGGATGATCGTAGTGATCATAAAAGGGGGGAAACCCTAAGCATAATGAGTATAGTGTTGACCGTGGCATGGCAGACCTAAAGTTGCAAACCGCACAATGGCTACTTAGCAACCGACATTTGCTTTCTACTAACAACTAAGATTTGGTATGGACAAGAAAGTACAGTAAACAAGTGACAAAGAAATGCAATTCCCTGTTGCCTCTCTAGATGTGGCCACATGCATTTGAAAACTCAAGTGGGAGCGTTAGTTGACCAATTACATGTGTGTCTGTTAACTAATATTAGTATAATATCACATTCATATTTGAACAACTAAGCTTTGGAATTATGAGCGGTGTGTTGTTTAGCTTGAAGGGTGGAGTGCTGCTAGTACGATACAAAGCACCTACGTAGATCATATAATGGGAAAACCCTAAGCATCACGAGTAAAATTGGGAAAGGTGGAACTAGCTGGAAAATATGAGCTTGTATTGCTGGTACTTCGGCACCGTGCATTGCCCTTTCTCACTTCGAGAGTCGGTGCAAACTTCACCAGTGCATCCAAATCTGTCACACATAAGCCTCCTTATATCTTCCTCAAAATAGCCACCATACCTACCTATCATGGCATTTCCATAACCATTTCGAGATATATTGCCATGTAACTTCCACCATTCTGTCTTATGACATGTGTTTTCATCATCATCTTGCTTTGCATGATCATATAGAGCTGACATGATATTTGTGGCAAAGTCACCGTTCATCATTGTTATACATGTTACGCTAGATCATTTCACATCCTGGTACACTACTAGAGGCATTCTTATAGAGTCATATTGTTTCAGTTCATCGAGTTGTATTATTGAGTTGTAAGTAAATAAAAGTGTGGTGATCATCATTATTAGAGCATTTTCCCAGTGAGGAAAGGATGATGGAGACAATGATTCCCCATAAGTTGGGAGACTTCGAACGAAAAAAGAGGCCAGAAAGAGCCCAATAAAAAAATGAGAGAAGCGGCAATGTTACTACCCTTTTACCACACTTGTGCTTCAGAGTAGCACCATGTCCTTCATATAGAGAGTCTCCAGGATTATCACTTTCATATACTAGTGGGAATTTTTCATTATAGAACTTGGCTTGTATATTCCGATGATGGGCTTCTTCAAATGCTCGTGGTCTTCATGAGCAAGCAAGTTGGATGCCCACTTAGTTTCCGTTGAGCTTTCATACACTTATAGCTTTAATGCATTCATTGCATGGTAATCCCTACTCCTCACATCGATATTTATTGATGGGCCTCTCCATTGCCCGTTGATTTGCCGATTTGATGCGATACTTTCTTCCTTTTTGACTTCTCCTATATATCTCTACCACCCCATTCTATTCCACCTATAATGTTAATGCCCGTGTCTCACGCTCATGTATTGACTGAAGTTGAAAATGTTGAAGTGTGTTAAGAAGTATGATAAAATTGCCTGGTTGAACACCGGGGTGCTCATGATTTGTACTTATGTGGTGCATGCAGAGTCATGCCATGCTCACATAATTCAATGAATAACATTCATTGAGCACCGTATATTTTGAAACAGCAATGATTATGTTCTTATATTTGTGGATATTATTATGTTGATATCGATTACTTCATTATTTCTCAATATTTATGTTGTATAAGAGATTACATGATAAACATGCTAGGTAACATTCAACATCAAAAATTCTGTTTTTATCACTTACTACTCGAGGGCGAGCAAAAAATTAAGCTTGGTGGGGGTGCTAAAACGTCTCCGACATATCTATAATTTTTAATTGTTTAATGCTATTATATTATCAATCTTGGATTTTTTATATACAATTTTATATCATATTTGGAACTAACCTATTAATTTAGTGACCAGTGTTGGTTCCTGTTTTCTGCATGTTTTTTTTGTTTTTCAGGAAATCAATATCAAATGAAGTCCAAACATGATATAACTTTACAATGATATTTATTGGACCATAAGGGACCCTTGGAGCCTTGGGAGGACACCAAGGGAGCTACGAGAGAGCCACAAGCTCACACGGCGCGCCCCAAGGGGGGCACCCCTTGAGCTTGTGGGACTCACGCAAGTCCGTTTGACATAATTCCAACTCCATAAATTCCCATAAATCTTGAAACCAACAAAGAGACACCCAAAACACATTTTTGGCCGCCTCAAGCTTCTGTTCTTCCATGATCTCATCTGGAGGCCTTCTTCGGTACTCTGCCGGAGGGAGAATCGATCTCGGAGGGTTTCTACATCAACCTTGCTGCCCTCCATGATGTGTAAGTAGTTACCATAGACCTACGGGTTCGTAGCTAGTAGCTAGATGGCTTCTTCTCTCTGTTTGATCTTCAATGCAAAGTTCTCCATGATCTCCATGGAGTTCTATCTGATGTAATCTTATTTTTGTGGTGTGTTTCTTGGGATCCGATGAATTGTGGATTTATGATCAGATTATTCGTTGAAAGTAATTGAGTCTTTGATGTACTTTCTCCGATCTATTCGTTTGGTTTGGTCAACTGGATTGATTTATCTTCAGTGGGAGAGGTGCTTTGTAATGAGTTCAATCTTGCGGTGTCCTCGCCTCGTGACAGAAGGGGTAGCAAGGCACATATTTTTATTGTTGCCATTTAAGGGTAAAATGACGGGGTTCATTCATATTGCTTGAGTATATTCTGTCTATATTATGTCATCTTGCTTCATGCATTACTCTATTTGTTATGAACTCAATATCATATAAGCATGATGGGCAGCGGGCGATTGGTAGGGTAATTGTAGTAGATGCAAAATCGTTTCGGTCTACTTGTCATGAACGTAATGCCTATGTACATGATCATTGCCATGAATAACATCATAACTATGTGCTTTTCTATCAATTTCCCAACAGTAATTTGTTTACCCACCATATTCTATGTTTCAAGAGAGAAGTCTCTAGTTAAAACTATGGCCCCCGAGTCACTTTTATCATATTACAAAAATCAAAAATATCTTGCTACGGTTTATTTACTTTTATTTTATTTTGCAGTTTATCTATCTATCACTATCAAATTTAATCCTTGCAAGCAACGAGTTCAAGGGGATTGATAACCCTTTTGCCCGCGTTGGGTGCAAGTATTTGCTCTTGTGTGTAGGTGTTGTCCACTAGGCTTGGCGTGATTCTCCTATTGGTTCGATAACCTTGGTTCTCACTGAGGGAAATACTCATCATCTACTATATTGCTTCATTCTTCCTCTTCGGGGAAAATCTCGACACAGCTCACAAGTAGCAGGATGCTGGTCAGAGTGCCTCATGAATTCTTCTGTCAAAGAAGCGGCTCGGCACCTGCTATCCCCAGATTTGGAGAGGCCTGAGTTGGTGCCACAAAAATTACCATGTTTGGAAGATGGTCTGATATGTGTGATAGTCTAGCATTTTGTATCTGGAGTCTCTGGAATCTTAGGGCATCTCTAAAGTGGACCCGAAAACCTCCCGCAAACGTCCAAACAGAGATGTCGGGACCTAGTTTGCCATCCAACGCAGACCCGCTTCCATCTGCCGACTGATTCAGGCATACTTTTTCCGGTAAATCGAAGGCAAATAGGGGGGGCTTTGCGAGAGTCTGGACATCCACATGACGAATCAAAAGCCATCACACATCCCTCTTCTTTGTATCCGGATAGTGGAAGGCTGCTATTCTGCTGCTATTTGGGTTTAGCGGAAGGATTAGCATGCTTGGCGTTGGCGGATAGCATGTTTGAAGTATGGCGGAAGCCACTTAATCACTTTGCTTCTTTTTTTACCCTTCAAATGGTTTATTTTGGCGGAAGCAAAGTAGCTATTAGTTTAAATGTTTCATTTCATTTGGCGGAAGATAGCTAGGCCAGTATGTTAGCTTTGGCTAAAGCTATATAGATTAGCAAGTATGCTAGCTAATCAAGTAGGGTGTGATTTGAATTGGAGTAGTAGCTAGCTTAGTTGCTTCAATTGGCGGGAAGCCACCTTCCGCCATGCACCATGGTACTAAGTACTAGCTTTAGTAAAATGCGGGCATTAAAGCACTATCATTAGTAACCTTTCACCAAATCATAAATCGCACTTGCTTTTTTAAGTTAAAAAGGGCGGACATATAGTGGCTAGCTTTGGAAGGCCGGCTCCCGCATCGAACACCAGTGCTGATCGATTTTAGACAAATACCATGTTTGTTGCGGATCGGTGTTGAAGATATTCTTATGTTGTATACCTATTTCCGTTGACGCTCAAAAGTGGCACAACCGTAAAGAGTAGCTTTAAGTCATATTAAGACTAATTCAAACTTATGATTGAATGTCACCTCCGAATGGCTCTTTTTAAGAAGATCGAGATGGATATAAACATGGTCTAAAACGGAGCTCTTATGCAATAGTTATAACAAGTTCAGAAATGCTCATGTTGACACCAGATTAAAGAATGGTATGAAACGCATTTAAGATGACCTCTGATGGAAAATGTTTCAACACGAAAGTTTTGCGTCTTGTTGAAACAGTCGATTTTGATATAAAAATTGTTCCAATCTAAGTTCCTATGCAAAAGTTAGAGCCATCTGAATGCAACCCTACGAGGAGGCAAAATATGGCGCGCCCCACCAAACACATGTTTGATGGGTAGCGCCACCAATCGGCTGTTTTGCGTGAGAGATTCGGCCCTCAGGATGGCTTCGAATCGAAAAACTTTCAACGTGTAACTTGTACGTCTCGTGAAACGGTCAAATTTGCTTTTGGGCTCAGCTTCATCCGAGGTTGTTTGTGGTTTGTGGGACCTAAAACCCGAACTGATGTTCCAGACTCAACTAAATCCGAGTTCGGTTAATTTTGAAAAGATTTTTGGACGTGATTTGGAGTCCTTTTATACTGAAAGTCCAACCGCCTCATAAATAGATGAGGTGATGGCCAATTAAACAACACACAATCGAACAATCACTTCGTTCTCTCTCCCTTGTTCTTCTTCTTCTTCCTCTAGGCCCTAGGGACGATCAGGTGGACCTAGGGCATGACAGGGTCCCTTCTGGGCGTGTGGGGTTTCAGGGTGTGCAAAACCAAACCAAAAACCCAAAACCAAACCAGAAAAAATAAACCAAACCGAAATTTTGGTTTTTTTAGGTTTTGGTTTCAGTTTCCAATTCACAAAACCATTTGCCCTTCGGTTTTTTGGTTAGAAACCAAAAACCGTTCGGTTAAACCAAAACAACCGAAGGCAGTTCACTGCGAAGATATGAGTAGAATCCATTCACCCACCCCTCCTTTTATAGCTCTCCACTCACTGCGCTGCTGCTCGTTCGGCGATGTGGTAGTAAACCGCCTGCAGCTCAAAGCAACCAGGCGCATGCGGTGCTTGTTGGGCCTCAAATTATGCAGCCCTTACCGCTCCATGCTGAGTGCTCGCTCCATCGGCCTGCCGCACCATGGTCCCGATCGATTTGGCTCGACCGCTCTTAGAAAACATCAACGCCCGATCGACTCTTCCTTTTTCCCTAAAAAAACCTATTTCCTTTTTTTCTGCTTGGCCGCTTACTCCCTCACGTAATCACACATTCACACATCGTCCCTGATTTTAAAGGTGGACACTTGACACATGCCTAAACCATTATCCATCAAATCTGCTGTTATCCGTGAACCAACCTATGGTTGAGATGGTTAGGTGGACAATGGTATCCCCAATCTATCAGGGTTCAAATCCTGGTGCTCGCACTATTTCTGGTTCTCACATGAGAAAACTAAACTACATACATGAACCGAATCATGTGACCAAATAATTATTTGTTCTTTAGAAATTCGCGGCAACTTTGGTTATTTTGGTTATTTTGGTTATTACCGAAACCAAACCGAAATTAAATGGTTATTACCGAAAACCGAACCGTATTTATGTATAAAACCATATAAACCGAAATATAAAAACCGTATAAAACAAAAGGCATATAAACCGAACCGATTGGAACGAAAAAACCGAATGCACACCCTGTCATACGCACCTTTGCTTCCCAACCACAGGGGAATCAACGGAACAGTGCGTCCATCCACCACAGCTACTCGTCGCTGTTTCAGCGGGCATCGCATAGGACGCTCCCACCTGAACCAAAGCAGCTTTCCACCCTCCCCCAAGAGGAAACCAACGAATGAAACCGCACCGCAGCAAATCGAAGAAAAAGAGAGAGAGATGAGGAGGAAGAAAAGAAGATTCATGGCACGCGGGCCGAGAGGATGGCGACATTCAGATTCCGGCGTATCCCATTGACCCCCGACTTTACCCAAAAGCAATCCATCTCTTGGTCTTTCTGTCTGTACTCCATCGACAAGCCGATTTCAGGTATCTGCCTCCGATCTCGGCCAGCTAGCGCGGCGATCTTCCGAATGTGATCGCTAATCTTGTTTAGATAAAACGGGGTCCAGCGTGATTAGCTTAGACTAATTAGCTCTGTAGTGCGTGCTTGGTTGGTGTGGCTCCAGTTAATTAACCTCGTTTTGTCTAGGGAAAGCAAGGCGGTGCTCGATCCAAATCCTGTCCTTGTCTCCGTCCGTGTCCAACAGAATGACCAAACCGGGAGACACTTTGCTGATTTGTTCCACTGTAGGCTGTGCACCCTGTGGTACGATGGTCGATGAGGCGTTTTCTTACCTCCTTCCTAGTAGGAGCTCTGTAGTATCATCAGTATGTGGATAATTTGGAGATCTAGACCATGTGATGTAGTACTATTGTTGTTATGTACTAGTACTTCCTAGTACATAAGGATCGATAGGGGCGATCTTGCTGCTAACCGTCGGCCGACCAGTGAGTTCAATCACATGCACGGTCGTGACTAGGCTCGTAATGTTTGATGTAAAACTGCACAAGACGAAGCTAGTTCTTGTCCTGGCAGTCTATCCCTTTCTCTCAAAAGAACTAATGAAGGCTGGTCAGGTGTGGCCTACTAGCTAATTTACCGGAGTTCTTCTAATACTAGTTGACAACAATTTAAATTTCCATTTTTTTTGATGGTGGGTCCGCTGTTCCGCTGTTTTTGTGAGCTTATCAGCCGATCGGTGCTCTCCGCTAGTCGTTAGGCGCAAAGTTGGAGTATTTCCAACAATTTACCGGAGTTCTTCTAATACTAGTTGACAACAATTTAAATTTCTATTGTTGGAGTATTTCCAACAATAGATTACCAATAACAGGTCTTTTTTGCCCATATATCTCACACACTTTTGTTGATCACCATTGTCGAACCTTGGTACCAGCGTATTATATTGGCATGTGCTTCAAAGAGTATACCATTGAATTCGTATTTCAAATAAAGTTCCAATGATATACTTTTTCAAATAAACATCGTATTACATTGGTCAAATTAATGATCTAGGGATACACGCATACCTTACAAACCGGAAGCGTGGAGTAGCAAGAGAAAACAAAAAAGTGATAGTCTATGCAGTAGTATTGTAGTTTTAATCCATGTGTTAATATATAAATCATGTGTGTTGATGCAATTGACGCCTACATGGTCGATTCTTGATTTATACTAAATCAAAGAAAATTAATATGAATCGAAGGGAGTACATATATTCAACACTACTCTGAATCAGGTTAGTTATAGTCTGGCTAATAATATGGCATGGACAGAGCCATGTACCGTGGTCTAGCTCTGTCTTGGACTAGATATTACTGTAAACTTTCTTTTATATAATTCGAATGATTTCAATATGGCTCACCATGCCTAAACTTGTGCAAGCCAGATTGTCATCCCGAGTAAAGTTATTTGGCCCTCTCTCTCCCGGCGCCTCCTTCCTGTCCTTCCGAAGCCCGCCTCCCGTCAACGCGCTCGCGTGCTTGCCTCTAGACCAGCCAGCATGGGGAAGAGACGAGGAAGGAGAAGAAGAAAAGAGCG
>NC_041387.1:89553083-89557154 GCF_002162155.2 Triticum dicoccoides | reverse complement strand
TAACTGACAGGAGGGTCCCCCGTCCACCTCAGTAGGTCAAATATTGACTTGGATTACTCTTCGCCACATCGACCCAACAGGTGGGCTCAACCAATCGCTGTTTTCGTGAGCTTATCAGCCGATCCGTGCTCTCCGCTAGTCGTTAGGCGCAAAGTTGGTGGTATTTTATGCCCTGGCATAAATGTGATACCAAGTTGTTATCCTAGGCTCAACCGTGATGGTTTTGCGTAAATAACTCTCCTGAGTGACATAAGTTCTCTTTTCCCTCAGCAAAAGAGTACACACATAACGGGGGAGGAATGGGGATAAAAAAAGTACAACACATGAGTGTAACTAATGCAATCCGTCTAGGCTGGCCTTGAATGAATGTACACGGCATCTGTGCCAGCTTGGATGGCACTGGTACACGTCTAACCCATGCTGTTCTAGTGAGAACGTTGTTGGTTGACATGGGTACATGCCCTTTTATCACTGCCCATGCAAATAGGTTGTCTTGTTTTTCCATTTGGTTAGGTCATTTTTTTTTCTTTTTCAATTCTCCTGAGCCACTTCGCTGCGAATGGTAAGGCCAATCATGCCAGCCTTGTATGCGTTTGCTACCATGGCCTAGTAAGGTAGACATAAGAGCATTTTCAATAGATGTTGTATCTTAGATCATCAAATTGTGGTTGGTGTAAAATATACATCACAAAAAATGGTTTTTTTTCATCACCAAAAACCTCCAAGATGATGTAAAATAGGTGTTGCAAAATACATCACGGTTTTTCTTCTTATGGGTGCCCTCTTTTACATCATCACCGGGAGCACTTGGTGATGTAAAAATATTACTTGGTGATGCAAAAAAAAAATTCTAGCCACCTGGTCCCCTAGTGATGTAAAATTTCCTCTAGAGCATCAGATGATGCAAATTTGCATCACTTGGCACCCTATTTAACATCTAGAGCAAATATGAAATAAAACTATTTGCATTTACGTCATCTATTGGAGCAGGGTTTTTTGCCCTCACGTCATGTAAAAGGTTGTCATGGGCTATTTTACATCATATGTTGGAGATGCTCTAACCACCACATTGCGGTGGCGGAACTAGAATATTTGTACGAATCCTCGGTCATCAATTTGCTTTCAATTTACATTCTAATCTAAAAAAATCTTTTTCACAAATCTTGCTTGTTAAAAAAACAAATTTTGACATCAAAACACCTTTTCACTAGTAGAAAAAGACCTAATAGTCCCTGTTCGTAAGGGCCTTTAGTCCCGGTTCATGAACCGGGACTAATGGGTCGTTACTAATACCTCCACCCATTAGTCCTGGTTCAAACACGAACCGGGACCAATGTGCCTCCACGTGGCCTGTGCCCCGAGCCCAGTCAAGGGGCCTTTGGTCCCGGTTGGTGTCACCAACTGGGACCAAAAGTCCATGTTTTTTTAGAAAAGTGGCTGCTTTAGGGGTTTTGGGGGTTATTTTTAGGTTGTTATTAGCTAGCTAATAGAGAGAAGTGTCCTCTCTTATATCTTCGTCCTTGGTTTACCAACGCTGCTGCTATATATGTTCATTTCACCCGCTGATATAATAACTCATGCATGATCTCGCATCATACATCATCATATATAATAACAAGTCCTACTAATCATGCATCATCATACAACTTCTACTCGTTATTAATAATAAGTCATACAATCATCATCCTCATAGTCATCGAACACAACCCTACATAATTGTTCTTAGCACATGATCATCAGTATCAGGTAGGGCCTAAACACCTTAAGGTAAAATAGCATAAAATAATATAGACCCTGACTCTCCATTATGAAGAATGGAGATCATCCTGTCTCCAATTCTTGCGCTTCGCCTCCTTTTGCTTGCAAGAAGCTCCTTACGACTGTCCATACATTTTTTCCATTCTTTGATTGTCATGTCTCCACTTCTTTTAAAAATCCGGTATGGACAATTGAGATTCGTAGGACGACCTGGTTGTATGTTCAAAACATCAAGGCGACCGTGCGTATACATCAGATGAGGCACACAATCATTCAGGATTATCTGTTGAAAAACATAGTAATAACTTTGTAGTTAGCAATGATGTACTAGTTTTAGAAGTGTGCAAAAAGATGCACGGATATCGTAATAATAAAAAATCTTACCGGGTTATCTCCATGGTAGTTGCCGTAGTTCAACACGTGCACTAGTGGCACGTATTGACCATAATGTTGAGGAGTTTGATTGTAGATATTGTAATTCTCAAAATCAGTACAAAATGCGACTAGATGATTTTTCTCCTGATAAGTTAATTCGGAGCCTTCGGTGTAGTAGGTTCTGTCTATCATCTTCCGCACATTCTTTGAAGAATGAAAATAAGCTGTCAATGGAAATAAGTTGTCAACTGTTTTGAAATAAACAATATAAATTACTTAATAACTATGTTAAGCTCACATGGGGGAAGAATTGGAGGTGTATCCACAAGGACGCAAATCGAAGGTCTCTCTTGCTCGATTGTAGGATCTCCAAGATCCATGGTGACAAGCATACCCTCATCAAAACCATACATCTTGCAAAGTGCTTCCTAATTTTTGCAACCAAAATGGGTTACACTCTGAGCATTGTACAATTTTACTTGAAAACCCACACCATGATGGGTACTTAGGATAATTTTTTTGGTTTCCATACTTTCATGGTCTTCAAAACCCATCCTCTCCAAGACATAGCGTCTTGCAAAACATGGGATAAGCTAGTCGAATTGGAAAAGATGAAAAATACACGTTAAAATAGTTGAAGTCGTGCTTAATTACGAAAAAACTATTGTCATCGTTGCGTACCGTATGAACATCGAAGGTCTCCTCGAGCTTAATGCTGAAGCGCCGATCTTCGTCCAGCTCAATGAACCCGTCGCACATACCTCGGTCGTCGTGGCACCAGTCGCACTCCCCCGGGCGGTTTTCATCGTTCGAGTACGACATTTCCGGCCTATGTTCATAATTCAAATATTAAAGTAGATCATTATTATTAATCACGGGTTGACTATCGGTGAAGTACGTAGCTCCTCCTTTCATTCCCGAGTGCATTATTACACCAAATTGTCTATCACACGGGAATGAAGGAGAACTTATCCAATATGAGCATTCGATAAGCAAAACCAAATCATAAAATAAGCAAAACCAAATCATAAAATAAAGTAGTATTCAAATTAGCATGCATTCAATAATTATAAGCAAAAGTACATCATCTCTTGGTCTCCGTACATCGTCGAATATTATCACTAATATAGCATCACTAATACAACTAGAACCGTAGCGCCTGACGGGTATCGTCGCGGGCGGTGGACACCCAAAGATAAGGAACCATCACAGGATCATAGCTCCAGTGAGATCCCTGAAGAACCTGCCAGGTATTGTCGAACCTGCCCTCCAATGCAACCATGTAGCGACGGACGTGCTCGTCCTCCTTGCTGACACGGTGACGTACCACCTCCGCGGTGTCCGAAAGCCTCAGCACCGTCACTGGCCCACGCGACCGCCACCAAACAAGGATCGGGTCAACAACGGGCTGCCTCCTCACCAACCTACGTCCCCCGGAAGGTAGCACCTCCCAATACCAGCCCGGCGGAGCCCAGTCCCGAACATGGCCCTAATCAAGTAGGCCTCCACCGCCAAGTCGATGACGACGAGGATGCGGGATAGGCATCGCCGACGTCGATGCGGGAACTACTTCTATATATAGTTAAATAAAGTAGTTTTATTAATTAAATCAACTATCTAGTTCAACTACTAAGCACTTACTATAAATAAATAAAGTAGTACTTACTAAAAATAAAGTAGCTAGTTCAACTATATATGAAGCATTTACTATAAATAAAATAAAATAATACTTACTAAAAATAAACTACTATTTTTCTTACTAATTATATTAAACACTTTCTCTTCTTATTTTTCTAAATATTATGAACAAAAAAATCTAACACAATATGAACAAATTAATTACACAATCTAAATTAACATACTATGAACTACATATCTAAATTACTACACATCTAATCTAACAATAAAATCTATGAACTACAAAAAAATCATTAAAAT
>NC_041387.1:89551241-89551925 GCF_002162155.2 Triticum dicoccoides | reverse complement strand
CCCTTTAGTCCCGGGTGGTGGCACCAACCGGGACAAAAGGTCTTTGTTTCCCGCCCTTTGGGCTGCTAAAAAGAGGCCTTTGGTCCCGGTTGGTGCCACCAACCGGGACTAAAGAGGGGCATTGGTCCCGGTTGGAGCCACCAACCAGTACCAATGGACCCGTCTAATTACTTATTTATTTTCTGCAGCTGTTTTTTAGTTGATTCTTTCTGCAGATGTTTTTTTAGTCCCACCTCGCGAAGCGAGAGGCACTCGCAGCTGTTTATAAGCCCTGAGTGCAAAGACGATGAAGAAGAGGCTCAATGGTCACCTGCACGTTGGTTCGCTTCAAGCCTTGAGGAATAGGGTAGACTGCACGGAGCTATATGCAGTGCACTTTACACTATTCCGAAAGGTTTGAAGCGAATTAACTAGCATTGCGCCTCTTTTTTATTTTTAATGACTTATTACCACTCAGAAAATAAATAGAAAAAAAATAAATATAGCAGAAAAGAAAAAAAACTATATGAAAAACTACTCAGAAATAAATAGGAGAAATAATAATTGTGATTAACTTTACTAAAATCTTTTTTATTTTTAATGACTTATTACAACTCAGAAATAAATAGAAAAAAATAAATATAGCAGAAAAGAAAAAAAAACTATATAAAAAACTACTCAGAAATAAATAGAAGAAAAATTAGT
>NC_041387.1:89519212-89550787 GCF_002162155.2 Triticum dicoccoides | reverse complement strand
ATTAGTTGTGATTAATTTTACTAAAAAGATGAGCATAGATGCTTATTTTTAATGACTTATTACCACACAGAAATAAATAGAAAAAAAATATAGCAGAAAAGAAAAAAAAATATATAAAAAACTACTCAGAAATAAATAGAAGAAAAAATAATTGTGATTAACTTTACTAAAATCTTTTTTATTTTTAATGACTTATTACAACTCAGAAATAAATAGAAAAAAATAAATATAGCAGAAAAGAAAAAAACTATATAAAAAACTACCCAGAAATAAATAGAAGAAAAAATAGTTGTGATTAACTTTACTAAAAAATGAGCATAGATGCGCTTATAGAGAAAATTAAACCTAAATTCATAGTAAATTTCTACTAACTTCAGAGAAATTCAGTATGAATTTAGGTCAAATTCTCTGTATAAGGGCATCTATTTTCATTTTGAGAGGAGCTCAACAAGGCAGAGAGGGAGGGGCTTATAAACCGGCGTGAGCCCCCTTCGGTTGGCGAGGCTGGACTAAACTCTAGCCGTAACAAGGACCAACCATTTAGTCCTGGTTGGTGGCACGAACCGGGACTAATGGGCTGCCTTTGGTCCCGGTTCGTCCCATCAACCGGGACCAATAGTGATGGGCCAGGAGCGAGGACCATTGGTCCCGGTTCGTCCCACCAACCGGGACCAAAAGGTCCAGACGAATCGGGACCAATGGCCCACGTGGCCCGACCGGCCCCCGGGGCTCATGAACCGGGTCCAATGCCCCTATTGGTCTCGGTTCTGGTTGAACCGAGACTAATGGGCTGACCTGGCCTGGATCATTGCCCCCTTTTCTACTAGTGTTTTAAATAGCTTCAATGCTTATTGTCTTCAATTAAAAGAGGTCTAATGCTATCTTGGGGTCCATGTATCCAGACCCATCATGGAGACACCAACGAGCAGGGCATCGAGATATTTCTAGCTCATCATGGTGGGACTAGTTTTGTACTTTGTTACTAGACTAGATGACTTGGCTGTAATGGTCGTGTGCATTGCCATGATGCCGAGATCGGGGGTTGAACCTCCTTTTCAGGAAAGGTCACTTGACTGCAAAAGAAATTGGACAAAATAAAACTTGAGGTTTGGATCCGCATGTACGTTGCCGTTCTGATCGACACTTGTCCAGATTCGCAGTTCATATGTTATGAAGTCGTTCGGCTGGTTTTGTTGCTAAAATTCAAATATAGGGGTGAAAAATAATATCTGGGTTGCGGTATTATTTGATGCAATGACACCCTTTTCAAAAATTGTTATAGGTTAAGGGGAAAATTGATATAGTAAAAGTGTCAATGAGGTGCAAATTAGATCTATTTCATTTGGTTACCGTGTGTACTTTCTTCCTGAATTTTCGGAATAACCGATTGAAGCATTAGTTCAATGTGGTACCAAAGGTGAGTAACCGACTGAAGCATAAAGTCAATATGAAATATCCTCTTTGATCTGATAAGCCATTTGGTAAATATATGAAAGATCTTCCATAACACGAACTACTCTACGCACGTAAGATGTTGCTCAATAAGCAACATTATACCAAATTAAGTAAGTTTTCGTAGAGACACCACAAAACAAAAACTGCGAGGGCATCTCCAACGGCGACCTTAAACCGTCTGCATACGTTAGGACCTGTATCAGTCCGCAGGACGGTCCAGACGTGTTTTCTCTCGCAAACCGAAAACAAATATGTAGGGGCGTCCAGACCGCTCCCAAGCTTGCGTCTGACTGCCTTGGCCCACCGAAATCACCACATGTCCCTCCCGCACTTCCCATCCCACGTGTCGTGCCGCTTGCTTCGTTGCATTCATGCCGGCCAAGAGCATCCAGTCGCCAGCATTGATGCCCATGATTTGACCGGACAGGAAGGCGGCGTAACGAATGCGACCTCTCGGTACCGCCGCTTCAATGCAGATGCCGCGTCCCAAGAAACCAACTCTGGCCGCTGAGCCGCACTGAAGCAGGCTAGCCGCCCCTCCGTCTAGCCTGGCCACAACTATTTAAGCCATGCGTTAGCGACGATCAGATCCGCACCGTCCTCCTCCCCCTCCCGAGCACCGCACTGTCCTCCCCGCCCTTGTCGAGCCCTTCCTCCTCTTTGAGCCAAGCGACGATGCCGAAGTCCTGGTTCTCCGCACCAATAGGCAGCTCTAGTGGAAGTTCCTTGCCAGGCGAATCGTGGCATCACCGCCCTCGCTCACCGGGACCATCTGCATCCACGACGACGGGCTCCTCTAGCAAGGTGGAGAAAGTCATCTCCTCCGGTGCCAAGGAGAACCAGCAGAGAGTTCACTCTGTCAGATGGGCCCGACGCCACCATCGCCGGTGCGCGTGAAGAAGGAGCCACCGTCCTAGCGAGGGGCCAACGTCCCCACTCTGCGGCGTGAAGCACGAGCCGGCATCCCCGCCGCGCAACCACGACCTCCACATTGACGACCACCTAAAGCAGGAGCTGACGTCCCCTTAGCGCCTCTTCTGCGTGAAGGACGAGCCGACGTCGCCCCTGCCGCACAGCCGGTACGCATGGGTCGACGGGCCCTCGTCACCACCACGACGCCACCGCCGCCAGATAAAGGAGGAGTTGCCGCCCGCGATCGCCAAGGCGCGTGACCGCATCCTCCACTACCTCGGAGGTGGCGGCTACGGCGGTGCCCCCGGCTCTTGGGCCGTGGTATCCGAGGCTGAGCGCATGGCGTAGCAGCAGACATGGTATGACCGACGCAATGCCGTAGACGCTTCGCGTTTGCCAAGACAGACGTGGTGCTGGAATGGGTCCGCAACGCCCCGGACCTCTCTACGGCATGCATGGGCGCTCGACCGCTCCATCACCACCGCTGAGACGGCCACCAGGCGCGCCGCCGCCTTCATTGCGAGTTCGCCAAGATTGGCGAGGAGTGGTTTCTTAGCGACGGCTCTGCCAACGCTGCAGGGGCAAGGCCGCCGCCAGGCGCCGCTCCGGCCTTCGGTAGTGGCCAAGGCGACCGTTCACATGGCGCAACAGGAAGCGGAGCGGCTCCTCCGCGAGCGTTAGGCAGTGCCAGACAAGGTTGATGTGGCCCTCCGACATCCTTGCACCGTTGGAGGGACGACGACGACGATGGCGATGTGGTAGGACAGGACGACCACGCTTCCGAGATAGTCGCCCGATATAGGGTTTAATATTTTTTCTTAGTTTTTAGTAAAATGGTCAAAATATTGTCCGTTTATGTAAATTATATTCGAACTTGAATGAAATCCATCCGCTCGCGATTTGGTCGCGGAGGACAAATCCGGTGCTTCGCCGCCGTCTCGGGTGGTCGCCGCCAACGTGCCTCCGTATTTGAATCGGCCCGAGTCGATGACTCGTGGGCCCGGGTGTTTAGGGCCACTAACCCAGCCACTAACCCCTCTGACGCGTGGGCTCTGCCACCGTAGGTTTGAACGAATTTCGTCCGGTTAGTTATAATTGTTGGCTAAATATATGTTGCTACGGTTGGATGGCGGCCTCCTGCATCCGTGTGCATCTGTGTCCTTGGACGGATGCGGAAAAAAAATTACGGGTTGCCTGGTGGATGCCCTAATACAACATGTGTATGCCAAGATAATTAGTAGCAGGAAATTGCAACGTCAGTCATCTCTCATCTAGCTGGCTGGCCTCCTTCTGACGAAGCAAACTGTATCGATTAGAACCACGCCCAATCATTGCCGGGGTCACTGGGACAGGCAGCAGTGATGTTCGGCTACATGCATGCATCATGCCACTCTACTCTACTGCAACCATTTGTCAGGGGACAGCCGGCCGATCTCCGCGCCTGATTCCGTGAGCTGAATCTGGACTTGCACATGGGTTGACTAGGGTCCTGGTTTCATTTTATTTTGTACGTCAGGGTGGTACGGGCGAGGACGAAACAGTGGGATAACGCGTACCATCTTGTCGCGGTAGTATATCTGCATCGTCATTCTACGGAAATTTCCTCGCGCGTCACAAACTTCCATGGAATCCTATCTTAATTCAAATGATTCTGAAACAACGGAAACGAGGTTTGATTTTCAGTTAATCCTGCAAATTCTCATGGCAGCAAAATTTATCTCTAATGCTGTACAACTGACGCTAGTTTTATAGGTTTTCCGCACGAATATCCTATGCGCCGCCAAATCCCGTGCACCCTCTAAGCGAACAACGTGATAACGACAATATTTGAGTTCGCTCAGGATGACTGTATGAGCGAACACATTTCAATTTATCTTTGTACAACATGGTAATTCTCATATTTCTTTCGTTGATGTAGCTAGACGACAAATCTAGAGCGTGGCAATTTTCATCATTTCTTTTATTTAGGCTGGTCAATCTCCATGCTTCAATTATGACGGTTTCCCCAAGACCCATGGAAAAGCTTTGTTGTAGCATGACAATTTTCTGACAATTTTTGTATACAACATGTCAAATTTTACTTTAGGCAAATCCTTTACAACAACACAATAATTTTATCTATTTTCGCATAACAATTCTGGAGGGTTCACTGGGAGTGAGTTTTTTAACGAACGGTTCGATCCTCTCTATTTGGGGAATGATTGTTCTCTCAACTTACCTTCCCGAGGGAACGCCAGATGTATATTGGAATTCAAATTTATTTGATTGCGCCAGTAATTAGAAAGGAGGTTTGATTCTCAGTGGAACTTAATTATTGTGTCCAACTGAATTCCACGCGCACGTGCTGTAGTACAAAGAAATGCCACACTCACAATACTGACAAAATATCATAAGAATCCCCTTAAGCTACCGATACTTAAATTTGTTCGGAAATTAAGCTCGATGGAATCCCTAAATTTTCTGTTGTCTTTCGGAAAATTTTGATTAATTTCGACCTCTACGAACCAAAAGTTGTGCGATCAGTAGCTCCAGCAAGACGGGTCCCAGAGCGAGCCTTGGGACCACTCGTCATTGTCCACCGCGCTGCCCTCCCAGACAGGCGGGGCCAACAGCATGGCCTCCGCCAGCTCCGCCCACATGTTGGGCGACTCGGGCTCCAGATCATCAGAGCGAAGCATGGCATCCCACGCCACGTCATCGAGCCGGTCCGGGAATCCGCCGCCGCCGCTGCTGCCACAGCCGCCCGGCTGTAGCACGAGGTCGGGTCTGAACCGGACTTGGGCCGCGGCCTCCAGCGCAGCCGCACGGACGTCGTCAGGCTCGGCGGTGTCCGGCCGGCGGAAGAGGTGGACGAGGCCCGGGAAGTTGAGCCTGGCCTCGTGCCCCCGTAGCCGGAGCGCGGCCACGTCGTGCGCCACGGCGGCCATCTCCGGCGACTCGAAGCTGCCAAGCCAGATGCGCGTCTTCTTGCCGGGCTCCCTGATCTCGGACACCCATTTGCCCCACTTCCTCTTCCTCACCCCACGGTACTGCTCGGCCGCCGCAACGCCGGCGTTGTCGGGCACGACCTCCATCGCAGCTATGACGATCGAAGCTATGTGACGCGCCTGTGTAAGTACAAGAAGTTCTTTGCTGCAGGAGTGTCACGGTGTGAGCTCTAAGTTGTGTTGGATTGGAGGCGTGCGTGTGGGTATATATAGGGATAGAAAGGGCAGAGATCGACTAGAAAGAGAGATGCAGAGATGGTGAGGTGTGCGGGAGTGAAGATGAGAGAGAAGAAGAGGTGTGTTGAAAACTTGAAGTGCATGGGTGCATGCATGGGGGCGGGAGGACAAGGGAGGTGATGTTTGAGCTCGGTGGAGACAGCTGGAGGCTGATACGTGTCGCTTCCCTGTTTTTCTGTGTAAAAAATATAAATGGCCATATGGGTGTGTCGGGATATAAAAAGAGAGAGAAACCGCGATGATGCATTATCCACCGGCAGCAGGATTAGGAGATGTTGGTTTGCTTTGTGGGAGGGAGCTTCCTCGATAGTGCAATGGTTTTGGAGTTAGTTATGATGTGATGCACTCTGCATGTGTTTATTATCACGCTTCAATGGCTTGGCCTTCTAACTTCTTTTATTTTCACATGTACTATTACAGCATCAATGTTGTGCGCATGTCAATAGCTCAACCACGAATTTGATATATGTCACTACTTGTTTTTCTGTGGAAAAGGATATATGGAAGCTAGTTTCAACTTTTATGAAAGCAAATATTGTGGGTAGAAGTTAAGGGCATCTCCAACGCCGACCCGCAAATTTCCTCCCGCATCCGTCCGCGGACATGGTGGGCCAGTACTCAGACACTCATGCCGGAGGTCGCCATCCAACACTGTCTGCATACATTTCAACAACTTTTTGAACTAACCGGACAAAATTCGGCAAACACAGAGGATTTCATACAAAGCCAAACAAGACGACATTCGTTACATTCTGGAGACATTTTAACTCAAAGCTATACCGGACTAAGGTAAAACTAGTCTATGCTCGGCGCCGGCACATATCCATTGTCACGACATGGATACCCTTGACTAGTCTATGGCTAGCCGCGGTGGATTCTATTGTCTTCCCCATGTCCGGTAGCCCGCTCATAGGGCTGTCGTGAGCCCCATAGATATATGCTTTAGAGCGAAGGGCAACTCGTTTCCCCATGTTCAGCAGCCCCGCTCATCGGAGTGGAACCGTCCGGATGTGCTTTAGCCGGAGGGGGAGGGGACGACAATGGCCTACCACAGGGCATGACACCTGTTGTGTACACCGATGTCGCCTCGGTGGTGGCCTTCATGGGACCCATGCGGCGGCGGCCTCCCATGTTCTACTTCTTCTCGATGATGGCGGCGGGCACAGACGTGTTGGACGTCGCGACGCCGATCTCCGCGAAGCCGACTTCTTTCTCTGTCGGAAGGGCGCTATCAAGGAAATGTTGACTGCGGATAGCGCGATCGCAGGCATGGGAGGAGCGGTGTCACACGGCAGCCACGATGCCTATGGCACCGTGGGACCCCGCGTACCAGCCTGGAGCAACTCGCCACACCTTGGCGAGCTGGCTTGGAGCCGCGAGTTGCCGAACGACGTGTCGACTTGGAGTTTTTGCCTCCGCGAGCTGGCCTGCAGCGGCTTGGACCATGGACAGGGGTGGAGTAGAGAGTTGTCTGGCTCGTATCCAGCAGGCTCGGCGAGCCACCCAGACGACTTTTATGCCGGAGAACTCGTCTTCCTGCTCGTCGGATGCCATGGAGATTGTGGAGAAAATGATGTGCAAGGGGAGAGATGGCAGCGGAGTGTACTGTGATTTTTGCCCGGCGTCTGGCATCATTTAATTATCGGGGGGACGGCTGGAGCCAACCGTCGTTGTTTTTAATGACGAGCAGCTCGCGAATGGACGTGTGGCTTGTGTAGTTTTTTTGGCACATGCGCGGGTTTTAATGGAGGAAGGCGGGCAATATGTGGCTGTTTGACTCTGGTGAGGAGAGGCATGTTTAGCCGAGCGAGCAGCGAGCGGCGCTCTCTCGGCTGGCGCGCCACTTCAATGCCAGTAGTGAGAGGTCACGTCCATCTGCACTGCCCTCCCGTCCGGTCAAATCGCGGGCATCAATGCCAACTACTGCATGCTCGAGGCCAGCATGAATGCAGCGCGCAAGCGGCATGGGCGGGCAGTCAGACGTGGGCGTGGCAGTGGTACGAACGCCCGCAAAGCCCCTCACATTTGTCTCCGGTTTGCCGAGGAAATTGCTTTCGGAATGCCTTGCGGACCGATACGGACCAGCGTTAGATGTCACAACACGTCCGAACAGTGTGGTACTGACATATGCGGGCAATTTGAGGGTCGGTGTTGAAGATGCCCTAAGGAGGTGAAAGGAGCTCCATCGATGTGAAGTCGGGCGAGGAGCAAGAAGGGCGACTAGCCGCATATATATTGGATGTGGCATCAAGGTCCTAAATTTGAACTCCAACTAGAATGTGTTAGAGAGTAGAAGGTGCAAATGATGTACTTGAACTCAGGCACAACTTAACTTCAATGGCATTGACAAAAATAATGTTGAAGACCTCTGGTTCAAAACAATCTAATAGGATTTTTTTAGGATTATATTTCTTTGAAATTAATTTGTTCTATTTTCCTTTTACATGCAGTTCCATGGGGATTTTTTTCCTTGGGTCCAATCTCATGCAAAATTTCCTTTGTTTCAGTGACCACTACGGCACAACCTTAATCATTCTGACATTTTTTTGTGTGTTTTTGTGTGTGACAACATTTTCATGACAACCAAACAACATTTATAACCCAATCATGTGTTTCCAACTTCTATCTTATACAACATGTCATGACACCAATTTTTCCATTTTTCCTGTTCCCACTTCTCCAAATCCCGGGAAAAATCCTACTTGTCAACAACAACAGTGCTCATTGAGTTGGTCGAACGACAAATAAATCAAGCAGAAGGTGGTAGAAACCCCAAATAATATGAGTTGACAAACACCTTTGAATCTAGAATGTGATATGATGACATGTCAACTTTTTGTGCATGTCAATAGTTCAACCAGGAATTTCATTATATCTCACTATTTGTGTTTTAACTTTCTAGCTTTCACTTTTAAGAAAGCATTAGTGTGAGAAGAACCTAAGGAAGTGAAAGGAGCTCGGTCGAGGTGAAGATGACTAAGGGAGCAATGAGGTGACTAGCCACGACAAAATTTTACCATGTGACATGAGTTCCTATGATTTGCTCTCCAACAGAAGGTGTTTGAGAGTAGAGGGTGCAAACAAGGTACTCCTAATTGAAAATAGTTTAACTTAATGGTCTTTACAAAAATAGTGTTCAATGTCTCTTTGGTTCAAAAGAATCTCATCGGAATTTTGGAAGATTATATTTCTTAGAAAGAAGTACCTATAGATCATGTTTGACTTTTAGGATTGGAAACCATATGATACTTTTGAACAGTAAAACCATATGATTTTTTTCCTATTTTACACTTTTACATGCAATTTGATAGGAAAATTTCCCTTGGGTTTAATCTAATCTAAATTTTCCTTTGTTGAAATGATAACTATGGAACAAATCTTTTTTGGAAAAGGTGAACACCCTAAACCTCTGCATCGATTGATGTACATGACCCTTTATTAAAAAACCCAAAGTTCAAAACCTGAGTTCAACAGAATTAAACAAATAAAATGCTACAAATTTCTTCCTCAAGGGCAATAAAAAGAAACAGAAAAATGACCCTCGTGCGTCACAAATCCTACTAGTTGGTCTCCAACCAAACCAGTTGAACAAACCACGAGAGACCATCTCCCATCGGTTTCACCCAAATATTGTTAGCTCCCATTCCTCCTCCTCGCGAGGTGATGACCATGTATGGATCCGGCTAATGGCCTTGAAGATAACCTGCAAAAATTTGGAGCTTTGTTCTGTTAAAAATATAATCATTACAAGTGTTCTAGATGGCCCGAAGTAAAGTACAAACTCCCACATGGATTTGATACATCAACTTGGGATGCGCACCAACTAACCACTTCTGAACATATTTGTACTACTCGTGGGCGGACTTATAATAAAACCTATAAAGACAAATCACTGTAATAGCTTTGCAAGAGGGCAGTGAAAGAATAGATGTTGCATCGAATCCTCATTACCACAAAAGCAATACTTAGTGCATTCTTGCCAATTTTGACTTTTTGGATTATCTATAGTCAAAATGACTTTGCGATCAAATGTCACATGAAATTTTTAATCTTCAGGGCAATTTCCATTTCCAAATTTATTTGTGGTTCAAGGATTGCCCGTCATTGGTAAGGTATGAATACATGGATTTGAGTGTGATGACACCGGAAGTAGTTAACTTCCAATGGAACTCACCTAACCATTTTGAATTATTCTCTTCTTTGCATGCTAAATCAAGAAACATTTACACATTCATGTATTATCCAACATCCCATGACATCAATTTCTTCATTTTTACAATTCCCGCATTTTCAAAACCCTGGAGACCAAAGAGGCCCTAACTATGAGGAACGACATTGCCAATGCGCCTTGATCAAACGACAACTAAACAAGCCGGAAGGCATTAGAGATCCCTGATAATTTGGGCTAAGAAAACACTTCTGAATTTAGAAAGTGTGATATGAAATAAATAAACAAAAGAAACTTTCTAGCAAGGGAGAATATAGCACAATGATGTGCATTGTGCTGGGATTATGTGCACACGAGGTAGGGCGTGACAACGAGTACGATCTACCTCTTTGGAATATGAACATAGCTGAAAAGCTTAAGAAAGCCAACAAGCTTGTAGAGGGAGGCGAGGGAATGTTGGTGGAGATTAAAGCATGTTATCTTTAACTTGAATAAATAAATTGATACACATATCACTTAGGAAGCAGATTGGCAGGAGAGCAGCCTCACACCGGAGACCTAGTGGTTGCATGGGAGCGGCCCATGAGATAATATTCCTATGTCCTATTTTTCTCTTTATTATCTTTGAGAATTGCAATGGAGATGATGGTAGCTAGTATAGATGTGACCTATCCTAACCACATAACAATCATGGTGGCATAGGGTTTTGTTGCTTGTATCTCGTGGGGAGGCACTCAAAAGTGATCTCCTTGGGATGTGCTCTAGCAAAACTGTTTGATTTATTACATATTTTTGACCTAAATTAGAGTAGATGAAGCCCTACAAACATGTTTTTTAAATTATCTAAATTAGAGTATTGATATATGAAAGGAATATTGAGATTGGTAAAAATAAGAAATGGTATCACAATTTTTATGAAAAAAATTCTCTATAATATGAAATATGCAAACATTCTTTATAAACTGATCAAAGTGTAAAGTCAACCTTTGTAAACCTGTAGTACCATGGATATAGGTAGTTTCCTTTATAAACTTGATCAAAGTTTTTTGAAACTTGACTTTGCAAAATCAATGTGCACTATATTATAAGATGGTTGGAATACTGAAAATGCCAAATGAATGTCAAGCTCAATGGAGGCTGAATTTAAACACTTCAATATTCAAAGTTTTTAGTTTCAAAAATATTATGAAAACACACACATATATCTAGAGACATTATGTACATCTGTGTAAATTTTTAGGTCAAAATATATTAAAATGAGATCTACAAAAAAATTATGGTTTTTAGCATATGTATTGTTCATCCTCAAAGTCCATTTTCTTGCAGCTCGCAATTCAAGGTATTTGATTCTGAAATTTTACACACATAGACATTACGTCCTAGTATGCATGTGTATTTTTATCAGACTTTTTGAAACTAAATTTTTTGATTTTTTTAAAATTAAGGTCTCTATAAAGCTCGGACTCTAAAATGCCCTACTTTTGGAATACTGCCTATTCATGTACTCCAAAACTGTTGCATGCCTATCACTAGATTATTGATTTCGCACATGTATTTTGGGATGGAGAGATCAACCTTTTGTTTTCCTTCCATTTTGTTGTTTTTGTGTGAACGAGGGGAGATAGAAGTTTAACATATTCTCGATAGTTTCAAACCGAACGGATCGTACATATGGTAGGAACCTGTAACTTCTACACGTGTCATGTGCTTTGGGCCAAACATAGATTACCTGGTCGACTTGACGGGCTCCCCTGTCCAGGAGACAAGCAGAAAATATATTCAATCGATGACATGACGTTTTTACCACGCGCACTGAGCTAGAGCAGACTAAATAAACCATCGTGGGGCTCTGTGGGGCTCTCAGACAGCTGTACACAGAGTAGCATCTACGCAGGATTTCCCAGGGACGCTGAAACTGGACGTGGATTCACATTGTATCAGCACTTATCACTTGGCAGAGCACTAAGCCACCGCATAGAGACATCTTGAATTTTCACACGTTTGTACATATTTCCTTATTCTGTTCTGGAGTCAATTGTCAATATGATCTTCCCCGGATTCGCTTGAAAAATCCCTGCAGAGGTATGCCGTTTTCCTTGTACGTTTCCCCTCCTAGTTTGGAGGAGGGGGAGGCTTCGTCTTCCTCGTTCGCCTTCTCTCGCTCTCACAATGCTTAACATTATGTTTTGTTGTGTTGTCAACTGGTAATATTTTGTTCCTCTTATTTTATTCCATGAAGGATCGAACGGATCTCTCTTTAGCATCGCGTACAGGTGATTCTTCCTGCTCGCCTTCACACTGCCACATCTATGTTCACCATTGAAGCACCCCATATTGGAACCGCGAGTTATGCTTCAGGAATTGTCAAATGGGCCGCTGAAAAATTCAATTCTGACTACTGAGCTTGCCACGCACATAATATCTTTTTAATAAACAAATACAATTAATTCCATATTTTTGTAATGAATACAATAGTATAACCAAAGTTGTTTTAAAACTGGAGAGTATTTTCTAAGATGACTTTCAAATGATCCATTGTTAAGGGCATCTCCAAAGCGGGTCCTCTAATTGCCGGCAACCGTTAGGACTGCGATCCGAACGTGTTTATCCATCCAACATGTGCATGTATCTATCCGCCGACTGGTGCGTTCACACTTTTTCCATAAACTCGAAACAAACTTGAGGGGGTGGGGGCTTTGCGAGAGTTCGGACAACAGCTACATAGGATTCCGACACCCCCAACCCACCCAAAACCCCGGACCCCTCTTCTCCATCCTCCTATCTTTCTCTACATCCATTTTCTCTCTTGCCTCCGTCGCCGCTTCACCACCCCGGCCACCCCGGCGCAACCTTGTCGGTACTCGAAGACTCTGTCTCCTCTAGCACTACACCCCGGCTCCACGCCGGTTGTCCTTTGCCACTATTCCACACCTCTCCTCCGTCCGCTGCCCAAGGTACCGTCTGCCCCTATGGTTCTCACTATGCCCGACAAGTGTTCGGTGAAATGCTCGTGCTAAATTTTGTAGTCCCTTCTTCTTTCAAGCGATGGATTTGGATATGGAGTACATATAAGAGCACTATGTTGAGTCATCCAGCGGCTCGTTTGACGAGGAGGACTATATGGATGAGACAACGATGATGCAGGTGGTCCTTGTAGACGTGGAGCATGCGGTAGAGTTTGTTCTCAGCTTCAGGGGATCCATCATGGGTCATTGATACGTCCCAAATGTATCTATAATTCATTATTATTTCATGCTGCTATATTATCATTTATTTATACTTTTATCGTCATTTTACTATTTTTTTGGACTAACCTATTAACTTAGTGCCCAGTGTCAGTTCCTGTTTTTCTACATGTTTTTGGTTTCATAGAAAATCAATACCTAGTGAGGTCAAAATTAAATGCCAATTTAATTAACACGATTTTTATGGGCCTAATGGAGCACTGGAAGCTTCGGGAGTCAACAAGAAGAGGCCCGAGGAGCCCACAAGGGCAGGTGGCGCGACCTGTGGAGTGGCCACGCCCCCAGAGCTTGTGGGGCCCGACACCCTTTTGACGTGATTTCAACGCTATAATTTCCTATAAATAGCAAAACCCTCCGTCGTATCCTCAGAACAATTTTTCTGCGGACGCAAGTTCCTGTTTCACGACGATCCCATCTGGAGGCCTTCTCCGACACTTTGCTGGAAGGGGGACCCATCCACGGAGACCTCTTCATTAACCTTGATGCCTCCATGGTGATGTATGAGTAGTTCATCCCTTGGCTGAGGGTATATACTAGTAGTTATGTGTTCGATCTCTCTCTCTCTCTCCCCCCCTCTCTCACTCTCATGTTCTTGAAGGATTCAAACTTGATTGTATCATGGGCTTTATTGATAAAGTTGGATCATATGATGTTCTTCCCCCTCTATAATGTTTTGAGTTTCTCTTTTATGTTTCTTTATGTTGGATTGAATATTTTGGATTTGAGATTACATGGTTCATGTCTAGTAATTAACTTGCAGATACTCGAGGTGACATGGGGGTACTCTTAGCATAAAAGGTGGAACAAATAGTATTATCAGTATCAAAACCGGCAGACCTCGGGGTAGGGGTCCCGAGCTGTGGATCTGGGATCGATGGGGAACAAGGGACGATGAAGATGGTGTTTACCCAGGTTTGGGCCCTCTCAAAGAGGTAATACCCTACGTCCTGCTTGATTGTATTGGATGTATAGTACGGTTACAGAGTAGATCTACCTCGAGATCAGCATGAGCTAAACCCTAAGGTGATGAGATGATTGATGTAGCTCTCCCTCTAAAGACTACAACCCTCGGTTTATATAGACACCGGTAGGGTTATGGTTACTGAAGATAGATTACAATAAGAGGTAAAGAGATCCTGTCTATCCTTGACTTAGAGGGCACACCACGGCTTCATAGATCTTTTGTCATTATGCGGCTTCACCAGTCCGGCCCATATCCGATGGGCCGATGCCCTGAGGACTTCCTTAATCCATAACTCCCTCAGTAGCCCCCCGAACTTGCCTCCAACGCCAAGGCTTATGGCCGGCATCCGCTCACCCAACAATATTCGGCTTACGAGGCGAGTTCTCCGGTATGTTTTGTTCATGTTCGGAGTCAAGTGATGTCCGGAATCTGAAACGGTCGTTTTACTTAGCCACGAAGGCAAAAAACCGTTCAAGTGTAAACAGTGCCTTCATCTGACAACTTTTTCTCTTTCAACGAAGAGTCGCAGCCGGCCATAACACCGAGCGGTTACTATTTCTTGAAGCGCGGCTCGAGGCCGACACCACCTTTGGCACGTCTCATCAAGGTGGAGATCGTGCCCCACCTTTCAGGAGATATGATCAATGATTTTGATTTCCCACCCCGCACATAACGTTACGTGCGCAGCGGGAAGTGGAGAAGCCAACAGTGTGAAAAAGTTACTCTTGGCTTATCAACAACCCATGAAGAGGGAACTACAACAGTCAGCATCCCACGCCTTCTTCCACTTTCCGCTTATGCAGTTCTTCCAAGCTCCAACCCCCTTCTCTCTGCCTCCACAGCAAACCCCACCCCATCTCCTTTGGCCATGGCCGGATCCAGCACCAACCGGAAGTGGGATGCATCCATCGTCACCGATAGCGACATCCTAAAACTGAAGCAGGCCGACTACTTGTCGGTCGACATCGCCCATCGGGCCCCCGAAGCGGGCCAGATCATCCCCACGCCCAGGTTGGGCGAAAGGGTTGTATTCCTCCCACATTTTCTTAGGGGGATTGGATTTCCCCTGCACCCCTTTGTGAGGGGGTTGATGTTCTTCTACGGGCTAGTTTTTTATGATCTAGCCCCCAACTCCCTCCTCCACATCTCGTTCTTCATTCTCTTCTACGAGGCTTTCCTCCGAATCCAACCACACTTCAGCTTATGGCTAAGGGCGTTCAATGTCAAGCCCAAGGTGGTTGGCGACGAACATGCGGACTGCGGCGGGGCCATGATCAGCAAAATGATGTGGGTCTCGTGGCCGGAGGGCAAGTTTATCGACACCGTTAAGGTGTGGCAAAAAGAATGGTTCTACATCACCGAGCCGAGGGGATCTGCCTGGGCGACGGCTCATGCATTCATATTCGGATCCCCTACCAGGCTGGCCTCATGGACCACCAAGATCCCGGACTGGTGGATCCGCTGACGACTTGAAGGCGCTGCAGAAGCGCGTTGTCAGTGTAATGGGGATCGGCATGAAGCTGGTTAACGTGATCCAGATCATGCTCAAGTGTCGACTCCTCCCCAGTCAGGAGAGAGCCAAGCCAATGTGGGAGTATGCACCCAAAGATCTGGCCACTGTGCAGCATCTCTTCGGCATGATCCACAACAATGTGTGGGGTCTAGTATTCAAGCCGCAGAAGGAATGGCCAATCGAGGGGGAGGACATCCGCGTCGACGCTGCGAACCCTCTGAAGAAGGTGAGCGACATTTGTCTTGACATGAGTTCGAATATTCACACCGTATGATTTGATCCGAACCTTTTTATGTGGATTTTGCAGGGCTGGCTTGCCAGGGCAAGAAGATCAGCAGACCGATGCGCTGTCAGAAGAGCCCCGATTCGAACAGCTAGAGAAGATGTTGTTCGTGGTGCCTTACAAGGCGCCCGACAAGAAGGGTAAGAAGATGGAGGTGCCGGAGGCCAGGGACGGCCTCCGTCACAGAGCTTGTCTGGATAGTCAGCCCAGATACACTGCGTCCCCATCCGCACAGGAGGGGGACGAGGAGGAGAGCGCCTCCTCACACTCCAAGAAGAGGGTGACATCTAGCGATGTCGAGGAGGTTCAACCTTCTCGGGCCCCGAACAGGCAGCGTCGGCCTACGCTGGTCCAACCTGACAGACCGGACTCTGATGAGGAGTCTGAGGCATCTGAAAATGTTCCAGAGCGGGAACCCAGGGTCAAGCCCCCTGCGGCCAGGTACATATCGTGGCATTTTCAATTGCCTTATTCTTTAGTGGCCCTTGGTAGAACATAGATTGATTGCTTTTTTTGATGGTGTAGCCCTTCACGTGGCCACCCCGTCTAGCGAACCTCAGAGGGGACGTCCCCATCCGCCGAACTGGCGGACAATGGCTCATGTTCCGCACCTCCTTTAATCCTCGAAGAGGTTGGGGAGGTGATGTCATTAAAGACCCCTCCTCCTCCGAACACAAGGGAGGAGGTCGACACCACCATGGTCGAGGCCAACGCCTCAGTCGTTGAAGACCAGGGGGACGCATCCGTCCTGGCTAATGCAGGGAGAGGATCCGGATCATCCGAACCCCTACAACACCCGGCTCCCGAGCCCCCGAGGCCCTCGAGGGAGCCAATTCCTCATTTTCGGTGGGGGTGGTGCTAAGGGCCCGACGCGCATGTGGAACACCTCTACTCGGGCGGCGACGGGCTGACTGGACGCGCTGGCGGAGTTGGTGAGCAACTCTGTCGTCGTCAATGAGCACCACACTCTTATGTGTGCGGTTATACAAGGTGTTCGGTCCATTAATACCAGACTGAACGATGTTGTTCAAGGCATGCTAACAAGCTTTGAGGTAATTCAAGTAATGCTCTTATCCTATAGAGCGGTTGTAATCTTTAGTTTAGATAGGCCATGTACATAGCAGCCCTCGAGACTCTGGAAGGACTTCGGAGAAGGTTGCTGAGGATCAAACTCTCTAGGCCGATCAATAATGTCGACGTTTTTGTTTTTCTCTAACACAGGCGTCCTCCTTGGCTGCGGTTGCGAATGCCGTGGCACTAAAGGAGATGGACCAGAAGCTCGAGCGCTCCAACAGGGAGCTTGACCTTGTCAACAAACGGCTTGATGAGGCGCAAGGTAAGCTTTTCGTCAATGTGTGCGATTGCTCATTGCCGGGTACATATTCGCTGGACTGTGCGCTGACTAATCAATGTGCGGATATTTTAGCTGCCTCCGCTAAGGTTGAGGGCTTGAAAGAGGCCCTAAAGAAAGCCGAGGCTGAGGCGGCCACCAAGAAATTGGCTGCCGAAAAGGCGGTGGCCGAGCTTGAGGGAGCCAAGCTTTCCAGCAAAACGCATGAGTCTCGAGTGATTGAGGTGCAGGTGGAGCTCAAGGACGCTGTCATAAAGCTGGAGGCCCTTGAAAAGGAGAAGGAGAAGGAGTCCTCCACGCTATCCAAGGTGGAGAAAGAACTCCAGGAGGCGAGGGCCAAAGCGCAAGGCGTCCGAGAGGAGCTCCGCCAAGTGGGGCAAATTGCAAATGGTAAGAAATACTTACTGTAGAGTGTGTTCGGAGGCAACAGGTTCGCCTTGCTGACGCAAGTCTGGCGCTCCACAGGCATCTTCGCCAAACTTCCCAGGAGTGTGGTGGCTGCTGCCGAGCACTATGTCACTCTCGAGGAGGATTCTACACAGCAGCTCTTCTGGTCACAGTTCCTAGCCCGCCTCAGCGACCAAATGAAGCAGCTGATGGAGATGCATCGGATGTCTGAGCTGGCCATGAAGGACCTACGTGTCAGTATGTGGCCCACCGAGCCGATTCCGGACACCTACTTCGACCTTGTGCAGAGGCTGCAGGATGCGCCGCTCCGGATTGACGCCATGAAGTGCTTAGCGTGCCTTGAGGGGGCGAGGCCTGCGTTCACAAAGACCATGGTGCATTGGCCAAAGATTAATCCGATGTACATAGCTACTGGTCCTCCACCCAAGGGAAAGGAGCATCGCCGCCTTGAGAAATACTTTGCACATGTGATGAATGTCGTGGGGGTGATCGAGGGCCAGTGCTCGAAAGATGTAATGCTTGAATAACTCTATTAAGTTTTTATCAATTGGACCCTATGCTTTATGATGCGTCCACCTGACTTATTTTGTCTTTTCATAGTTTAATTTTGACTCCTGTGCGGCCGTATGTTTGTTTTGAAAGGTACCAGTCACCGGCTTCAGCCCCCAGGTGAATATCACGAGGGGTGTTTTGTCTCTACACGGTTACCCTTAGCCAACGTCTTTGTACCCGGAGGCGGTAGTGTTGAGCGAAACTAGGCAATCGGACAATTCAATTTTATTGCTTTCACTTAGCCTTAGGAGCTTGACGGTGGGGGCTAAGGACTAGCCGCCAGAGTTTGGTGATGTACTCGGGGGTCAATACCTACCCTTTCCGATCACATGGTTTGCGTTAAAACGAACCCTTCATGTGACACAACAAAATCGCCAATGATTTTTAGAGTCAAACCTCGTCATCGGATAGCTGACTAGTTCATGCTTACTATGACAGTCAGTTTTCAGCTTTCTCCTCCTGAGGTACTTGACCAGGCAAGCCAGAAGTACAATCAAGGGGTTCTCCCTTTGCCCTCTTAGCCGAACATGCGGAACGTAAGGGGAAAGCACAGGAGCCGGGCAATCCAACTATTGACCCGAGACATAGTTCGGAACTGATGCATATAGTGCAATATCCAAGAGGCCGAACACTCAGCGGAAAGTGGTGTCAGACTTTGGGACATGGAACTGATGTGGAAATTGATCTTGTTTTTATGTTGGGCTGTTCGAAGAGTGAGAGGAGAACCGGAAAGGAAGGAGACCATTACAAAATGCGGATATCCGAACACCATAAAGGGCATTTTTATTACTTCTCATAGGATGGAGACGTTTATCTGTACAATTCGAACTACCAAGGCATTATTTGTAAAAAAAGAAAAAAAGTGTTTAAATAGTAAACATTTACGCAGGGCCTTGATGCGTGTGTCGAAGCCTCAACTGTGCCCTACTGCACCTCTGCACCTTTGCTTCTGAGAGGTTGGGGTTGGGACCTTCAATGAAACCTTGAGGGGCCGTGGTCCTGCCAATGAAGCTTTATGTTGGTGGTGGTGGTGGTGGGGGGGGGGTATCTGGAATTGGCCCTCGGGTCGTCCGAAGACAAGGTAATTCCGAAGTTCGGGTTAGCCGAACACATGCTTCGAATCTATTGATAAAGGCCCGACGGCTGCCCATGGTATTTTGAGTGTGAAATTGTGCTGATGAGGCACGTGGAGCTCGAAGATGTTGGGCATGCCGTGGGGCACAAATCCCTATTCGGGACGAATGCATGCGGGTTTCCATGATGGGGAGGGGGTTCGGACCCGTTTACTATTGTCACCAGCCTTTATGGCGGGTCGGTATCGGGACCCGTGCGGCCCAGTTTGGTCTTCGGCCGCTATGGCTGCAGTGTCCTCATCGGTCTGAAGTGAGCGCTCTATGTTGCCATTGATAGTTATAACACCCGAAGGACCAAGCATATTCAACTTGAGGTACACGTAATGTGGAACGACGTTGAATTTAGCGAAGGTCATTCGGCCGAGGAGGGCGTGATAGCCGCTGTGAAAAGGTGCAATGTCGAAGATCAAGTCCTCCCTTCGGAAGTTATCCAGAGATCTGAACACTACTTCAAGCGTCATAGTGCCTGTGTAGCGGGCCTCCACTCATGGAATGACCCCCTTGAAGATGGGGTTACTGGGTTTGATCCTTGACAGATTGATCCCCATCTTCCTTACTGTGTCTTCGTATATCAGATTGAGGCTACTACCTTCATCTATTAGGACTCTAGTGAGGTGGAATCTATCGATGATGGGGTCGAGCACTAAGGTTGCAAACTCTTCACGATGTATGTTGGTCGGGTGGTCCATCCAATTGAAAGTGATCGGGCAGGCTGACTATGGATTGAACTTTGGCACTACGTGCTCGATGGCATATACGTATGTGGGTTGCATAGATCATGTTCACCGTCTTAACCTTGGAAGGGAAGAGTTTCTGGCCTCCACTATTCGGCCTGCGGGGCTCATCATCGTCCTCGCTTTGTGGGCTTTTACCTGAGTTTTTGGATATGAGCTTGCCCGCCTGTTTTATCACCCAACAGTTACGGTTGGAGTGGTTGGCGGGCTTCTCTGATGTCCCGTGGGTCTGGCAAGGCCTGTCTAGAATTACATCTAGTCTGGATGGGCTGTCGCTGTTGCCTTTATGGGCCTTCTTTCGGGACTTCGGATTTCAGAACCCGACATTTACTACCGTATCCTTGCCCTCGCCGTCATTGTGGTGATGATTATTCTTGCTGCGTCGCGGTGGTGATGATTATTCTTGCTGCATCGCGGCTTTTCATTTCCGTCCCGAACCTCCGAGGTATCGGGTGTGTCGGGGTTGGTGTTTTTTCGAACGAGCCAACTATCTTCGCCCGCGCAAAAGCGGGTCATGAGAGAGGTAAGGGTTGCCATAGTTCTTGGTTTGTCCTGGCCGAGCTGCCTTACGAGCAATTTGTCCTTGACACTATGCTTAAAAGCGGCCAAGGCTTCGGTGTCTGGACAGTCGACAATTTGGTTCTTCTTGGTCAGGAATCGGTTCCAAAATTGTCAAGTAGATTCTCCGCGCTGTTGTGTGATGCGATTTAGGTCATCGGCATCTGGAGGCCGGAGATAGGTGCCCTAAAAGTTCGCTTGAAAAGTGTCATCAAGCTCTTCCCAACACCTATAGAGTATTCAGGAAGGCTGTTCAACCAGTGTCGAGCTAGACGTTTAAGCTATAGTGGAAGATACTTGATGTCGTGGAGGTCATCTCCTCGCGCCATGTGAATGTGGAGGAGGAAATCCTCTATCCATACGGCCGAGTCTGTGGTTCCGTCATATGGTTTGTGTCGGTGTACAAAAGTAGGGGCACAACTTTTGTACCCCTTTACTTGTGTGCGGGCAGTCAGAGCCACGCTCCACGACCACGAGCAGCAAGGCATGGGAGGTGAACCGAGGCAAAACCAAAGTCCAAGGCAAACAAGACAACGCCAAAGGACGAGACCACATAGAGCAAATAGGCGAAGCAGGTTCCCCCGGCAAGACCCTTGTCGGGGCAGCCTCCGCGGCCCCAGCAAGATCCTTGCCGGGGCGGCTCGCCCACACCAGCGGAGTAAGTCACCCTCGAACCCATGGTCTCCAACACCATCAACCACATTGGGCGAGGGCTCGGGAGGCACCTCCATGGTGACATGCAGATCTTTGTGAAGACAAAGAACATATGAGATCAGATGAGGATCAGAAGACGGCGATCCTTGGCGGAACCTTAGTCGAGGAAACCCACAAGACCCCCGGCAAGATCCTTGCCGGGGACAGCAGCGTGCCATGGTAAAACCCTTGCCAAGCCACCCGGCAAGGCCCTTGCCAAAGGCGTCAGCGCGGCCACAGCCAGACCCGCGCCAACCAAGTCTCCATCACTGTTCACATACAGCTGCCATCTCAGCCAGCTGGACAGGCACCTGCGTGGTAACATGCGGCTTCCAAGCCAACTCAGCACGCGCCTGCGTGGCGGCATGCAGATCTTCGCGAAGGCTCCACCACCGCGCCACCTCAGGTGCTTGCTTGCCTACATGGCGCTGCATGCATCGCTGGCCAGGGCGCGTGTCGAAGCGAGGAGGAGAGGCGACGGACGGGACATGCCTCGCTCCCATCCCGAATAAAGCAAGAGGACACCTAAGCTACGAATTAGATGCGTCTTGTCCTGTAATGTGAGCGATAAGCTCATAGCACTGTAGGCCTTTCCACCTCCTGTGTGCCACTGTGGCAGCCCCTTTCGACTATAAAAGGAGGCCCATGGCGTACTAGAGAGGGATTCGGCTCTTTTGAACCACGCAGCCACCATAGCTAGTTCAAGAGCTCAAGAACACTCAATACATCCACCAAAGTAGGACTAGGGTTTCACGCATCCTCACGGCCCGAACCCTGGTAAACGATCCTTGTGCTGATTGCTAATCCCGCTCTTCTCACAACCCTCGCGCCCCGGCAACCGTAGAAGGGATCCTCGTGATCCCATAGGTGTCGTTTCCCACCGACATCTTTGGCGTGCCAGGTAGGGGGTGCGCAATTGAGAGAATCTGGTCTAGTAGTTGGCCCAGCAGTCCTCCATCGCCATGGCTCCTAAGAACAAGACAACCACGGCGATCAATTCGTCTGGGACCGGACTGTCAGTACTAGTGCGGACCAGTAGCAGGCCAGTCGCGGAGAGAACCTGTGGCGCGACTCGCAAACATCCACATCGCCCTGACAGTCCAGACCTGGTGAGCAGCGCCGTTTGTACACCGGGCGACGAGCCGCACATCGCGAGCTCCAGAGACGGAGTCGGGCCCCCCCGCAGGCGGCGCGGGGCCCTCCAGGGGCATCATCATGCTGCCAGATGGCGGCGCGGCGGCCTCCAAGATGCCAAGACCGGCGCCCATGGCGCGCTCTTCTCAGGTCTTGCGCGATGAGCAGCGCCGCCCTGCTGGTGACCCTGGGTGCCGCCCTGGGAAGAGTTCCATGCGCCCTTCACATGGTGAGGAGCGCCAGCATGCACGCCGAGGTGCTGGCAAAGGTAGCGGACCGCTGCGGGGCCGTCATGGGGCTCCTTCTAACGCGGTTAGAAGTTGAAGCACATCGCGGTCCACACAGTTTTCACCGCCGCCCACGCCAGCAGAAGCCTTAGCGCGCGCAGCTGCTCCTCGACTTTCCTCCCGCTACGGAGAAGCTTGATGAATGGAGGGCCACCGTCCGGAGCCTCGTCCGCATCGCTAACAACGGCGAGTTGCGACCGGCGGGACCCGTAGGCCGTCACTCCATCGAGCCACCGCATGCCAACGGAGGGCGGGCCAGAGGCGATGCGGCCATGGTGCACTCCCCTCCTCCACACCGGCCATCGCGGGTGCCGGCCCGTCATGACGATGCTCGTGACGATATCTCCATAGCGTCGTCCTACCTGCAAACCCACCGTGACCAGCGTCAAGTTCTTTGGGAGCGAGCTCATGAAGACGCTCGAACCACCATCGAGCGCTGACGTGACGCGCGCCACCAGTCGGACAGGCGGGCAGGGCCCACTACGGACCACCCAGCACCGGGAGGCTACGGCGGCCTACCCTATGAGGTGGGTTGTCCGGCCTTCACCCGTGAGCTGCGGCAGTTCCACTGGCCCTCCCACCGCACGTTCAAGCCCGATGTTGGAGATAAGTACAACGGCAAGACTCAGCCGTCGGAGTTCCTCAGCATCTACACCATCGCGATGCAAGCTGCTGGGGGCCGCGATGATAAGGTGCTTGCCAATTACTTGCCGTTGGCACTCAAGCCCAATGTTATGTCATGGTTGATGCACTTGCCAATGGACTTCATTTGTTCTTGGGCGGATCTGTGTCATGAGTTTGTTGGCGCCTTTACTGGAGGCCACCAAGATCATGGCCAGGCGAGCGACTTGCACATCATCCCCCAGAAGGAAGGAGAAAATTTGCGTAAGTACATCCAAAGGTTCAGCCGAGTGCAGTACAACATCCCCGACGTCCATCCTGCCGATGTGATCAGTGCATTCCATCAAAATGTGTGCAATCGCAAGATGCGTGAGGAGCTAGCGATGAACAAGGTCAAGGATGTGGCCGAGCTTTATGTTCTGGCCGACCGGTGCACTCGCGCTGAAGAGGGAAGGAAGTACCCCGGCGAAGACGCTGGTGCGGAAATCGACTCCAGAGATGATACCGCCACCCCAGTGAAGAAGGGCCGGTGCCGTAACAGGAAACCACTCTCCCCGGCAAGGAAACGAGTCACATTTGGATCATGTACTTTGATGGGGGGTTTTTTCGCTGCAAGGCGCCGGTGCTGGTGTGCTGCTTGTCGCACCCACCGAAGAGCACCTCAAGTATGTCATCCAAATGCAATTTCCCCGGGAGATGTCAACTAACAACACCGCCGAGTACGAGGGCTTGCTTGCCGGTCTCAGGATCACGGCGGACCTCGGAGTCAAAAATCTCATCGTCAGGGGTGATTCGTAGCTCGTCGTCAGGCAGATCAACAAAGATTATCAAAGCCCGTTGATGGAAGCTTACATGGATGAAGTGAGGAAACTGGAGGAGCACTTTGACGGTATACGAGTAGAGCATGTCCCCCAGACGGAAAACGACATCGCCGACTACCTGTCAAAGCATGCTGCCCTCAAGCTACCTATGGATCCAGGTACTTTTGTGCTTCGGTTAACTCAAGCATCCGTCGAACCATCAATCGGGCAGAACAAGTGGAGGAAGCTAGGCCCCGACAAGTACTTCCCCACCGAGCTCCCCGGAGCCACTGGCGAAGATGTTGCCGTGGATGCCTATCCTGCCGCGGGGAAACCGACTCCGACAGGGCCTCAGGCCATGGTCGTAGAGACGGCCGCTCCCATGGCAGAAGAGATGCCTTTGGTCCTTGCCGTCGAGCCACAGGTTCCGGCATGGGCGCAGCACACTGTCTGATTCCTCCAAATAGGATAGCTTCCTGACAAGCAGGAAGAGGCAGAGAGAGTATCCCGCCGGTCTGCTCTGTACCAATTCGTTGACAACATCTTGTACAGAAAAAGACCGAATGGGGTGAAATTGAAGTGCATCTCCCGGGAGGAAGGACTAGAGATGTTGGCAGAGATACATGGAGGCATATGTGGCTCCCACATAGGGTCGAGGGCCCTTGCCGGCAAGGCTTTCCGGCAAGGTTTCTTCTGGCCCTCTGCCCTCTAGGATGCAACGACACTAGTAACCAAGTGTGAAGCGTGTCAGTTCCATTCGAAGAAGCTTCATCAACTAGCTCAAGCCCTTCAAACCATCCCACTCTCCTGGCCCTTCTTGGTCTGGGGGCTCGACATATTGTGCCCTTTACCTTGTGTCGTCGGGGGCTTTGAGTACTTGTATGTTGCAATCGACAAGTTCACAAAGTGGCCAGAGGTGGAAGCAGTGAGGAAGGTGACAGCACAGTCAGCCATCAACTTCTTCAAGGGGCTAGTTTGCCATTTTGGTGTACCCAACAGGATCATCACCGATAACGGCACATAATTCACGAGCCACGCCTTCATGCAGTACATTGAGGATCTGGGCAGCAAGATCTATTTTGCTTCCGTGGCACACCCACGAAGCAACGGCCAAGCAGAGAGAGCAAATGCTGAAGTTCTGCGAGGCTTAAGAACTAAGACCTTTGACAGGCTGCACAAGAGTGGAAGGCGCTGGATTGACGAGTTGCCGGCGGTTCTTTGGTCGATCAGAACGACGCCAAATCGAGCCACCGGCTAGACACCCTTTGCCCTGGTCTACGGGGCAGAAGCAGTTCTCCCCACGGAACTCATGTACGGGTCACCTCGAGTGCTCACTTATGATGAGCTTGAGCAAGAGCGATTGTGGTAAGATGACGCAATGCTCCTTGAGGAAGATCGTCTCCGGGCGGCTGTGAGAGCAGCACGCTACCAGCAAGCCTTGTGCCGCTACCATAGCCGCAAGGTTCATGCCCGGAGCTTTGAGGAAGGCGACCTTGTTCTTCGGCACATTCAGTCGGCCAAGAATTACAAGAAGTTTACGCCAAAGTGGGAAGGCCCTTATCAGGTAACGTGAGTCACCAGGCCCAGCGCAGTCCGCCTGGAGATCGAAGATGCCATTCCAGTGAGCAACTCCTAGAACATCGAGCATCTTCGTAAGTTTCACCCATAAGGCGCGGCTGGCGGGCCTCCCGGCAAGCCACCTTTTGTACAAGCTTTGTCGGCAAGGCATGTAACCCTTTGTACAAATCTAGGCGCAGACCCTGATCATAAATAAATGAAGCGCTGGCGCCCTAAGTCATAGCATGCATGCTAGATCGAGTCTCTCCCTCGGTTAGGGTTGATAGTGCTTAGCGGCGACTAACCCCTAGCATAGAGGTCGAGTTCGCGTCATTTTGTTCCTATCCTTCCTCTTTGGTACGCAGGGCACATGATATGTTTCTGCCAAGCCAAGTGGAAGGAAGAGAACAAGCCAGCACCCCGGGCCCGACAAGCCAAGCTTGCCGAGGGCAGAAGACACGGAGGTCCACCCACGGCAAGTCAAGGTTGTCGGGGGCTGCAGATTCAGATAAGTTTCCCCATCCCCTGTCGTGCATTTCCGTATGAAACTTGGGACGTATGGAACCTCGTTTTGTTCCAAGGCTGTCGTGCTCCCCTCGTTCCTATCACCCAAGAGCTTCTTGGTTTGGAATATGGTTGTATCCACGGCGGCAAGGAAGCAAGCGTAGGGACCACCCCACTTCGTCCCTACCTCCGCCAAAGGCGGGCGAATGGAGTGAGGGAACGGCGAGGCCTGCTGTCGTGCAGCGATGCTTATATTGAAAATAACAAGGACTTGTCCCTTGGTATGAGCTTTGCTCACACGCACACGCAAGACTCGGCAAGCACCCCTTTTCCATTAATACGTTCCATACAGGTACAATAACTACGGAACATAAACATGAACCGGGAGGTTGCAGGTTTTAGATCTAAATAAGGCCCGTAGGCTTACAAGTTCAAAAGAAAGAAGAGATAAGGTTCCCGTAATCCCTTTCTTGTCCCTCTCCTCAGGAAATGAAACAAGAAAGCAAAAGGGCAAAAGGGGCACCTAGGCGAGGTACGAGCAGCAGAAGGTGCCAAGAGAACATGTCGGTGGTCGCGAAAGAGAGAGTTGGCAGTGGTGGCGCCGGAGGAAGAGCTAGAAGATGAGGCAGGGATCCGTCAATACGCTATGAAGGCGTCGGTGCCATCGTACTCCAACTTGACGGCACGCCACCCACCTTCTTTGCCTTATCTGGCCTCCCTACGCCAACCGCCCAAGGAGGCGGCCCCGAGAAGTTCAAGGAGCCGGTGACGCGGATGATGGGGTCGCTAGTGTCTCCCCAGAGTGGCGCGCCCGATGCGTAGTCGGACCCGTCATCCTGCCGCCCACTACCTTCCTCATTGCTACCGTTGTCCTCCTCGCCACTCTTGTTCGAGGAGGAATCTTCATCGTTAGAGGAGCTCTCCACGCAACACCTTACGCGAGTCCCGAAGTGCCCAAAGACCTTGACGAAGAGGAGGCCGCTCTCCATTAATTTGAAATGGAGAGTGAGCCCCTCCGTTGGGCTATGGATGCGAGCAAAAGTTTTCCACCCTCGGCAAATATACATGGCGTGAGGGGCGGGGAACTCGACGTTGGACCATGTGCCACTGTTCTCGCAGCCCCTCATATGCAGCCGCAGCGCCTGCGGCTGGTCCAGTTCCATCTCCCGCGCAAATGGGGTTGGAAGGCGAAGATGACGGCGCGGCGGCTGGCACAGTCTGATGAAGAACTCGTAAGGGTTATCCCCGATGTGGCCCTCCACCGGGGGAGGGTCGCAGGCGGAGGCGAGGCCGATCTACCACCACGTCCTCCTCTTCCCCGAGCGCTGCGACGGCCTCGGCCTCGCCCCTTCCCCCTCCCTCTAACGGCTGGCTCCGCCGCTATGAGCTTTTGGGGAGGAGCGATGTGTTGTCGAGCAGAGACCCTCGCCGCCACCGATGAAGCATCACCGCGCCCTCTCGCCATGGTAGAAAAGAGGAAAGGGCAAAGATGAGGAGAGGCGGAGGATGAGGGACTGAGAGGCACCGTTCCTCCCGCTCCCTCTCCTTATAAAGAGACGGGAGCGGGGCTCGACCGCCCCTCTCGGCCAGTCCGGCTCATTGACAATGGGCGAGGCCGTCGATCGCCCTCGTCTCCCAACTGAAGGCACGTGGGAATCGACCCACGCGTGCATGTCTTCCCGTATCCCGCGTACCTGCCATTCGCTCTACGTCATGCATGTGGCGTACGTGGCGGGAGTGACAGGCGTAATGGGACGCGTGGAGCGACGGTTCCCAAGTGAGGACGGTAAATGAGCAGCAGCCCTGCGGTCTCAAAGGGACAGGCAAGCCGCCTTTTTACTGTCCATCACAGATGACGCAAGCATGCTTAGATCATCCGCACGCGCAAACCCCCACGTCACGCATTTAACACAGATCGTGGGAAAGCGCAGCTGATCGAAAAGTTTTACTACGGTAAAACCCGCCCCGCCTGCCTGCGCACCGTTTTTGGGCCTAGCCCAACAACGTGTCGTGCTTATGTGTGGCCCAGGCCCGGGGGCTCCTGTCGATGTACAAAAGTAGGGGCACAGCTATTGTACCCCTTTACTTGTGTGCGGGCAGTCAGAGCCACACGCCACGTACAGGAGCAGCAAGGCAGGCGAGGTGAACCGAGGCAAAACCAAAGTCCAAGGCAAACAGGACAACGCCAAAGGCCGAGACCATAGAGAGCAAATGGGCGAAGCAGGTCTTGCCGGGGCAGCCTCCGCGGCCCCGGCAAGACCCTTGCCAGGGCGGCTCGCCCACACCAGCGGAGTAAGCGACCCTCGAACCCACGGTGTCCAACACCATCAACCACGTTGGGCCAGGGCTCGGAAGGCACCTCCATGGTGACATGCAGATCTTTGTGAACACAAAGAACATATGAGATTAGATGAGGATCAGAAGACGGTGATCCTTGGCGAAACCTTAGCTGAGGAAACCCACAAGACCCTCGGCAAGATCCTTGCCGGGGACAGCAGCGTGCCATGGCAAAACCCTTGCCGAGCCACCTGGCAAGGCCCTTGCCAAAGGCGTCAGCGGGGCCACAGCCAGACCCGCGCCAACCAAGTCTCCACCACCGTTCACATACAACTGCCAGCTCAACCAGCTAGACAGGCACCTGCGTGGCAACATGCGGCTTCCAATCCAACCCAGCATGCACCTGCATGGCGGCATGCAGATCTTCGTGAAGGCTCCACCACCGCGCCACCTCAGCTGTTTGCCTGCCTACATGGCGCCGCATGCATCGTTGGCCAGGGCGCGTGTCGAAGCGAGGAGGAGCGGCGACGGACGGGACGTGCCTCGCTCCCGTCCCCAATAAAGCAAGAGGACACCTAAGCTACGCATTAAATGCATCTTGTCCTGTAGTGCGAGTGATAAGCTCATAGCACTGTAGGCCTTTCCACCTCCTGTGTGCCACTGTGGCAGCCCCTTTCGACTATGAAAGGAGGCCCATGGTGTACTGGAGAGGGATTCAGCTGTTTTGAACCACGCAGCCACCATAGCTAGTTCAAGAGCTCAAGAACACTCAATACATCCACCAAAGCAGGACTAGGGTTTTACGCATGCTTGCGCCCGAACCTAGGTAAACGATCCTTGTGCTGATTGCTAATCCCGATCTTCTCACAACCCTCACGCCCCAGCAACTGTAGAAGGGATCCTCGTGATCCCATAGGTGTCGTTTCCCACCAATAGTTTAATGTTCACAGGCATGAAGCCTTCCGAGAATTGGTGTTGCATTACCCTGTCCGTGAAGCACAAGGGGTGTGTAGTGCCCCGAACTTAGGTTACATGGCATCGGAGGTCTTCGACCATTCGAGTCCGATGCTGCGCCCGGACTCTATTGTTTCGGTTCAGCCAATCGTGATATCCTTCCTGGTGAGCGGGCGGGTGTTCTCTGGGTCCGTAGATGGACCTGGTGCGGCCTCCTCTGAAGGAAATATGCTCTAGAGGCAATAATAAAGTTTTTATTTTATATTTCCTTATATCATGATAAATATCTATTATTCATGCTAGAATTTTATTAACCGGAAACTTGATACATGTGTGAATACATGGACAAAACACCGTGTCCCTAGTATGCCTCTACTAGACTAGCTCACTAATCAAACATGGTTAAGTTTCGTAGCCATGGACATGTGTTGTCATTTGATGAACGGGATCACATCATTAGGACAATGACTTGATGGACAAAACCCATCCGTTAGCTTAGCATAATGACCGTTCAGTTTTATTGCTACTGCTTTCTTCCTGTCAAATATATATTCCTCCGGCTATGAGATTATGCAACTCCCAGACACCGGAGGAATGCCTTGTGTGCTATCAAATGTCACAACGTAACTGGGTGATTATAAAGATGCTCTACAGGTATCTCCGAAGGTGTTTGTTGGGTTGGCATAGATCGAGATTAGGATTTGTCACTCCAAGTATCGGAGAGGTATCTCTGGGCCCTCTCGGTAATGCACATCATATGAAGCCTTGCAAGCAATGTGACTAATGAGTTACTTATGGGATGATGCACTATGGAATGACTAAAGAGACTTGCCGGTAACGAGATTGTACTAGGTATGAAGATACCGATGATCGATCTCGGGCAAGTAACATACTGATGACAAAGGGAATAACTATATTAACATTGCGGTTCAACCGATAAAGATCTTCATAGAATGAACCAATATGAGCATCCAGGTTCCACTATTGGTTATTGACCAGAGAGGTGTCTCAGTCATGTCTACATAGTTCTCGAACCTGTAGGGTCCACACACTTAACGTTCAATGATGATTGGTATTATATGAGTTATGTGTTTTGGTGATCGAAGGTTGCTCGGAGTCCCGGATGAGATCACGGACATGACGAGGAGTCTCGAAATGGTCGAGAGATGAAGATTGATATATTGGAAGGTTACATTCAGAGACCGAAATGGTTTCAGGAAGTTTCGGATAATTTTCGGAGTACCGGGATGTTACCGGAACCCCCCGGGGAATTAATGGGCCAACATGGGACACGGGAGAGAGAGGGGACAGCCCACAAGGGGTGGACGCACCCCCCCATGGGATCCCGAATTGGACCAGGGGAGGAGCGGCACCCCCTTTCCCTCTCCTACTCCATCTCCCTTTCCCCCTTTGCTACTCCGGAAAGAAGGAAAAAGGAGGGGGGGGGGGCGAATCCTACTACGAGTGGAGTCCTAGTAGGACTCCCCCCATGGCGCGCCCCTTGGTGGCCGGCCTCCTCCTCCCCTCCTTTATATACGGGGGCGGGGGGCACCCCAAAGACAATAATTGTCTTAGCCATGTGCGGTGCCCCCTCCACCGTTTACGCCTCCGATAGTATCACTGTAGTGCTTAGGTGAAGCCCTGTGCGGATCACATCACCTGTTGGGAACGTAGTAATTTCAAAAAAATTCCTACGCACACGCAAGATTGTGGTGATGGCACAGCAACGAGAGGGGAGAGTGTGTCCACGTACCCTCGTAGACCGAAAGCAGAAGCGTTAGCACAACGCGGTTGATGTAGTCGTACGTCTTCACGATCTGACCGATCCAAGCACCGAACGTACGGCACCTCCGAGTTCAGCACAAGTTCAGCTCGATGAAGATCCCCGGGATCCGATCCAGCAAAGCTTCGGGGATGAGTTCGATGATGATGTTCTACCGGCGCATGGCTTCGCCTAAACTCCGCGACGATATGATCGAGGTGGAATATGGTGGAGGGGGCACCGCACATGGCTAAGGAACGATCCGTAGATCAACTTGTGTGTTCTGGGGTGCCCCCTGCCCCCGTATATAAAGGAGGGAGGGGGAGGCCAGTCGGCCCTTGTGGGCGCGCCAAGGAGGAGTCCTCCTCCTCCTAGCAGGAGTAGGACTCCCCCTTTCCTACTCCTACTAGGAGGGGAAAGGAAGGGGGAGAGGGGGGAAGGAAAGAGGGGGGCGCCGCCCCCCTCCTAGTACAATTCGGACCAGAG
>NC_041387.1:89512216-89518919 GCF_002162155.2 Triticum dicoccoides | reverse complement strand
CCCTCCAGCTATCCGGTTTTCTCCGAAATCACCCGCAACACTTCCGGTGTCCGAATATAGTCGTCCAATATATCAATCTTTATGTCTCGACCATTTCGAGACTCCTCGTCATGTTCGTGATCATATTCGGGACTGCAAACAACCTTCGGTACATCAAAACTTATAAACTCATAATAAAACTATCATCATAACTTTAAGCGTGCGAACCCTACGGGTTCGAGAACTATGTAGACATGACCTAGAACTATTCTCGGTCAATAACCAATAGCGGAACCTGGATGCCCATATTGGTTCCTACATATTCTACAAAGATCTTTATCGGTCAAACCGCATAACAACATACGTTGTTCCCTTTGTCATCGATATGTTACTTGCCCGAGATTCGATCGTCGGTATCCAATACCTAGTTCAATCTCGTTATCGGCAAGTCTCTTTACTCGTTACGTAATACATCATCTCGTAACTAACTCATTAGCTACATTGCTTGCAAGGCTTATAGTGATGTGCATTACCGAGAGGGCCCAGAGATACCTCTCCGACAATCGGAGTGACAAAACCTAATCTCGAAATACGCCAACCCAACATGTACCTTCGGAGACACCTGTAGTACTCCTTTATAATCACCCAGTTACATTGTGACGTTTGGTAGTACCCAAAGTGTTCCTCCGGTAAACGGGAGTTGCATAATCTCATAGTCACAGGAACATGTATAAGTCATGAAGAAAGCAATAGCAATATACTAAACGATCAAGTGCTAGGCTAACGGAATGGGTTATGTCAATCACATCATTCTCCTAATGATGTGATCCCGTTAATCAAATGACAACACATGTCTATGGTTAGGAAACATAACCATCTTTGATTAATGAGCTAGTCAAGTAGAGGCATACTAGTGACTATATGTTTGTCTATGTATTCACACATGTATTATGTTTCCGGTTAATACAATTCTAGCATGAATAATAAACATTTATCATGATATGAGGAAATAAATAATAACTTAATTATTGCCTCTAGGGCATATTTCCTGCAGTCTCCCACTTGCACTAAAGTCAATAATCTAGTTCACATCGCCATGTGATTTAACACCAATATTCATATCTGTATATGATTAACACCCATAGTTCACATCGCCATGTGACCAACACCCAAAGGGTTTACTAGAGTCAATAATCTAGTTCACATCGCTATGTGATAAACACCCAAAGCGTACTAAGGTGTGATCATGTTTTGCTCGTGAGAGAAGCTTAGTCGACGGGTCTGTCATATTCAGAGCCGTATGTATTTTGCAAATATTCTATGTCTACAATGCTCTGCACGGAGCTACTCTAGCTAATTGCTCCCACTTTCAATATGCATCTAGATTGAGACTTAGAGTCATCTGGATCGGTGTAAAAGCTTGCACCGATGTAACTCTTTATGACATGCTCTTTTATCACTTCCATAATCGAGAAATATTTCCTTAGTCCTCACTACGGATATTCTTGACCAATGTCCAGTGATCTACTCCTAGATCACTATTGTACTCCCTTGCCAAATTCAGAGCAAGGCATACAATAGGTCTGGTACATTGCATAGCATACTTTATAGAACCTATGACTGAGGCATAGGGAATGACTTTTCATTCTCTTTCTATTTTCTGCCATGGTCGGGTCTTGAGTCTTACTCAAATTCACACCTTGCATCACAGGCAAGAACTCCTTCTTTGACTGTTCCATTTTGAACTATTTCAAAAAATTTATCAAGGTATGTACTCATTGAAAAATCTTATCAAGCGTCTTGATCTATCTATATAGATATTGATGCTCAATGTGTAAGCAGTTTCACCGAGGTCTTGCTTTGAAAAACTCTTATTCAAGTATCCTTTGATGCCATCCATAATTTCCATATCATTTCCAATTAACAATATGTCATCCACATATAATATTAGAAATGCTACAGAGCTCCCACTCACTTTCTTGTAAATACAGGCTTCTCAAAAAGTCTGTATAAAACCATATGCTTTGATAAATTCATCAAAGCGTATATTCCAACTCCGAGATGCTTGCACCAGTCCATTGATGGATCGCTGGAGCTTGCACATTTTGTTAACACCTTTCGGATCGACAAAACCTTCTGGTTGCATCATATACAACTCTTCTTTATGAACACCATTAAGGAATGCAGTTTTGACATCCATTTGCCAGATTTCATAAAATGTGGCAATTGCCAACATGATTCGGATAGACTTAAGCATCGCTATAGTTGAGAAAATCTCATTGTAGTCAACACCTTGAACTTGTCGAAAACCTTTCGCAACAAGTCGAGCTTAGTAGATAGTAACACTACTATCAGTGTCCGTCTTCCTCTTGAAGATCCATTTATTTAACATGGCTTGCTGATCATCGAGCAAGTCATTCAAAGTCCATACTTTGTTCTCATACATGGATCCCATCTCAGATTTCATGGCCTCAAACCATTTCGCGGAATCTGGGCTCATCATCGCTTCCTCATAGTTCGTAGGTTTGTCATGGTCAAGTAACATGACCTCCAGAACAGTATTACCGTACCACTCTGGTGCGGATCTTACTCTGGAAGACCTACGAGGTTTGGTAGCAACTTGATCTAAAGTTTCATGATCATCATCATTAACTTCCTCACTAATTGGTGTAGGAATCACTGGAACTGATTTCTGTGATGAACTACTTTCCAATAAGGGAGAAGGTACAATTACCTCATCAAGTTCTACTTTCCTCCCACTCACTTCTTTCGAGAGAAACTTCTTCTCTAGAAATGATCCATCTTAGCAACGAATGTTTTGCCTTCGGATATGTGATAGAAGGTGTACCCAATAGTTTCCTTTGGGTATTCTATGAAGACGCACTTCTCCGATTTGGGTTCGAGCTTATCAGGTTGAAAACCTTTTTCATATAAGCATCGCAACTCCAAACTTTAAGAAATGACAGCTTAGGTTTACTGCTAAACCATAGTTCATACGGTGTCATCTCAACGGATTTAGATGGTGCCCTTTTAATGTGAATGCAGCTGTCTCTAATGCATAACCCCAAAACAATAGTGGTAAATCAGTAAGAGACATCATAGATCGCACCATATCCAATAAAGTGCGATTACGACGTTCGGACACACCATAACGTTGTGGTGTTCCAGGTGGCGTGAGCTGTGAAACTATTCCACATTATTTCAATTGAAGACCAAACTCGTAACTCAAATATTCGTCTCTGCGATCAGATCGCAGAAACTTTATTTTCTTGTTACGATGATTTTTCCACTTCACTCTGAAATTCTTTGAACCTTTCAACTATTTCAGACTTATGTTTCATCAAGTAGATATACCCATATCTGCTCAAATCATCCTGTGAAGGTCAGAAAATAATGATACTTGCCACGAGCATCAACACTCATTGGATCGCATACATCGGTATGTATTATTTCCAATAAGTCAGTAGCTTGTTCCATTGTTCCGGAGAACGGAGTTTTAGTCATCTTGCCCAAAAGGCACGGTTCGCAAGCATCAAATGATTCATAACCAAGTGATTCCGAAAATCCATCTTTATGGAGTTTCTTCATGCGCTTTACACCAATATGACCTAAACGGCAGTGCCACAAATAAGTTGCACTATCATTATTAACTTGGAATCTTTTGGCTTTAATATTATGAATATGTGTATCACATGATCGAGATTCAACAAACCATTTTCATTGGGTGTATGACCATAGAAGGTTTTATTCATGTAAATAGAACAACAATTATTCTCTAACTTACATGAATAACCGTATTGCAACAAACATGATCAAATCATATTCATGCTCAATGCATACGCCAAATAACATTTATTTAGGTTTAACACTAATCCCAAAAGTATAGGGAGTGTGCAATGATGATCATATCAATCTTGGAACTACTTCCAACACTCATCGACACCTCACCCTCAACTAGTCTCTGTTTATTCTGTAACTCCTGTTTTGAGTCACTAATTTTTAGCAACCGAACAAGTATCGAATACTTAGGGGCTACTATAAACACTAGTAAGGTACACATCAATAACCTGTATATCAAATATACCCTTGTTCACTCTGCCATCCTTCTTATCCACCAAATACTTGGGGTGGTTCTGCTTCTAGTGACCAGTCCCTTTGCAGTATAAGCACTTCGTCTCAGGCTTAGGTCCAGACTTGGGCTTCTTCACTTTGAGAAGCAACTTGATTGCCGTTCTTCCTAAAGTTCCCCTTCTATCCCTTTGCCCTTTTCTTGAAACTAGTGGTCTTGTTAACCATCAACACTTGATGTTTTTCTTGATTTCTACCTTCGTCGATTTCAGCATCACGAAGAGCTTGGGAATCACTTTCGTCATCCCTTGCATATTATAGTTCATCACGAAGTTCTACTAACTTGGTGATGGTGACTAGAGAATTTTGTCAATCACTATTTTATCTGGAAGATTAACTCCCACTTGATTCAAGCGATTGTAGTACCCAGACAATCTGAGCACATGCTCACTAGTTGAGCGATTCTCCTCCATCTTTTAGCTATAGAACTTGTTGGAGACTTCATATCTCTCAACTCGGGTATTTGCTTGAAATATTAACTTCAATTCCTGGAACATCTCATATGGTCCATGACGTTCAAAACGTCTTTGAAGTCCCAATTCTAAGCCATAAAGCATGGTGCACAAAACTATCAAGTAGTCATCATACTGAGCTAGCCAAACGTTCATAACGTTTGCATCTGCTCCTGCAATAGGTCTGTCACCTAGCGGTGCATTAAGGACATAATTTTTCTGTGCAGCAATGAGGATAAACCTCAGATCACGGATCCAATCCGCATCATTGCTACTAACATCTTTCAACACAATTTTCTCTAGGAACATATCAAAATAAACATACGAAAGCAACAACGCAAGCTATTGATCTACAACATAATTTGCAAAATACTACCAGGACTAAGTTCATGATAAATTAAAGTTCAATTAATCATATTACTTAAGAACTCCCACTTAGATAGACATCCCTCTAATCCTCTAAGTGATCACGTGATCCAAATCAACTAAACCATAACCGATCATCACGTGAGATGGAGTAGTTTTCAATGGTGAACATCATTATGTTGATCATATCTACTATATGATTCACGCTCAACCTTTCGGTCTCCGTGTTCCGAGGCCATATCTGCATATGCTAGGCTCGTCAAGTTTAACCTGAGTATTCTGCGTGTGCAAAACTGGCTTGCAACCGTTGTAGATGGACGTAGAGCTTATCACACCCGATCATCACGTGGTGTCTGGGCACGACGAACTTTGGCAATGGTGCATACTCAGGGAGAACACTTCTTGATAATTACTGAGAGATCATCTTAAAATGCTACCGTCAATCAAAGCAAGATAAGATGCATAAAGGATAAACATCACATGCAATTAATATAAGTGATATGATATGGCCATCATCATCTTGTGCTTGTGATCTCCATCTTCGAAGCACCGTCGTGATCACCATTGTCATCGGCGCGACACCTTGATCTCCATCGTAGCATCGTTGTCGTTACGCCATCTATTGCTTCTACGACTATCGCTACCGCTTAGTGATAAAGTAAAGCAATTACAGGGCGTTTGCATTTCATACAATAAAGCGACAACCATATGGCTCCTGCCAGTTGCCGATAACTTCGTTTACAAAACATGATCATCTCATACAATAAAATATAGCATCACGTCTTGACCATATCACATCACAACATGCCCTGCAAAAACAAGTTAGACGTCCTCTACTTTGTTGTTGCAAATTTTACGTGGCTGCTACGGGCTGAGCAAGAACCGTTCTTACCTAGGCATCAAAACCACAACAATAGTTTGTCAAGTTAGTGCTGTTTTAACCTTCGCAAGGACCGGTCGTAGCCACACTCGGTTCAACTAAAGTGAGAGAGACAGACACCCGCCAGCCACCTTTAAGCACGAGTGCTCGTAACAGTGAAACCAGTCTCGCGTAAGCGTACGCGTAATGTCGGTCCGGGCCGCTTCATCTCACAATGCCGCTGAACCAAAGTATGACATGCTGGTAAGCAGTATGACTTATATCGCCCACAACTCACTTGTGTTCTACCCGTGCATATGATATCTACGCATAAAACCTGGCTCGGATGCCACTGTTGGGGAACGTAGTAATTTCAAAAAAATTCCTACGCAAACACAAGATCATGGTGATGGCATAGCAACGAGAGGGGAGAGTGTGTCCACGTACCCTCGTAGACCGAAAGCGGAAGCGTTAGCACAACGCGGTTGATGTAGTCGTATGTCTTCACGACCCGACCGATCCAAGCACCGAACGTACGACATCTCCGAGTTCAGCACACGTTCAGCTCGATTACGATCCCCGGGCTCCGATCCAGCAAAGCTTCGGGGATGAGTTCCATCAGCACAACGGCGTGGTGACGATGATGATGTTCTACCGGCGTAGGGCTTCGCCTAAACTCCGCGACGATATGATGGAGGTGGAATATGGTGGAGGGGGGCACCGCACACGGCTAAGGAACGATCCGTAGATCAACTTGTGTGTTCTGGGGTGCCCCCTGCCCCCGTATATAAAGGAGGGAGGGGGGAGGCCGGCCGGCCCTTGTGGGCGCGCCAAGGAGGAGTCCTCCTCCTAGTAGGAGTAGGACTCCCCCTTTCCTACTCCTACTAGGAGGGGAAAGGAAGGGGGAGAGGGGGGAAGG
>NC_041387.1:89477936-89511810 GCF_002162155.2 Triticum dicoccoides | reverse complement strand
TAACCCTCTGGCACTCCGGTTTTCTCCGAAATCACCCGTAACACTTCTGGTGTCCGAATATAGTCGTCCAATATATCAATCTTTATGTCTTGACCATTTCGAGACTCCTCGTCATGTCCGTGATCATATCCGGGACTGCGAACAACCTTCGGTACATCAAAACTTATAAACTCATAATAAAACTGTCATCGTAACTTTAAGCGTGCGGACCCTACGGGTTCGAGAACTATGTAGACATGACCTAGAACTATTCTCGGTCAATAACCAATAGCGGAACCTGGATGCCCATATTGGTTCCTACATATTCTATGAAGATCTTTATCGGTCAAACCGCATAACAACATACGTTGTTCCCTTTGTCATCGGTATGTTACTTGCCCGAGATTCGATCGTCGGTATCCAATACCTAGTTCAATCTCGTTATCGGCAAGTCTCTTTACTCATTACGTAATACATCATCTCGTAACTAACTCATTAGCTACATTGCTTGCAAGGCTTATAGTGATGTGCATTACCGAGAGGGCCCAGAGATACCTCTTCGACAATCGGAGTGACAAAACCTAATCTAGAAATACGCCAACCCAACATGTACCTTCAGAGACACTTGTAGTACTCCTTTATAATCACCCAGTTACGTTGTGACGTTTGGTAGTACCCAAAGTGTTCCTCCGGTAAACGGGAGTTGCATAATCTCATAGTTACAGGAACATGTATAAGTCATGAAGAAAGCAATAACAATATACTAAACGATCAAGTGCTAGGCTAACGGAATGGGTCATGTCAATCACATCATTCTCCTAATGATGTGATCCCGTTAATCAAATGACAACACATGTCTATGGTTAGGAAACATAACCATCTTTGATTAATGAGCTAGTCAAGTAGAGGCATACTAGTGACTATATGTTTGTCTATGTATTCACACATGTATTATGTTTCCGGTTAATACAATTCTAGCATGAATAATAAACATTTATCATGATATGAGGAAATAAATAATAACTTAATTATTGCCTCTAGGGCATATTTCCTTCAGTCTCCCACTTGCACTAGAGTCAATAATCTAGTTCACATCGCCATGTGATTTAACACCAATATTCATATCTGTATATGATTAACACCCATAGTTCACATCACCATGTGACCAACACCCAAAGGGTTTACTAGAGTCAATAATCTAGTTCACATCGCTATGTGATAAACACCCAAAGCATACTAAGGTGTGATCATGTTTTGCTCGTGAGAGAAGCTTAGTCGACGGGTCTGTCATATTCAGAGCCGTATGTATTTTGCAAATATTCTATGTCTACAATGCTCTGCACGGAGCTACTCTAGCTAATTGCTCCCACTTTCAATATGCATCCAGATTGAGACTTAGAGTCATCTGGATCGGTGTAAAAGCTTGCACCGATGTAACTCTTTACGACGTGCTCTTTTATCACTTCCATAATCGAGAAATATTTCCTTAGTCCTCACTAAGGATATTCTTGACCAATGTCCAGTGATCTACTCCTAGATCACTATTGTATTCCCTTGCAAAATTCAGAGCAAGGTATACAATAGGTCTGGTACATTGCATAGCATACTTTATAGAACCTATGACTGAGGCATAGGGAATGACTTTTCATTCTCTTTCTATTTTCTGCCGTGGTCGGGTGTTGAGTCTTACTCAAATTCACACCTTGCATCACAAACAAGACCACTAGTTTCAAGAACAGGGCAAAGGGAAAGAAAGGGAACTTCAAGAAGAATGTCAAGCAAGTTGTCACTCCCGTGAAGAAGCCCAAAGTTGGGCCTAAGCCTGAAACTGAGTACTTCTACTGCAAAGGAAATGATCACTGGAAGCGGGACTACCCCAAATATTTGGCGGATAAGAAGGATGTCAAGGTGAACAAAGGTTTATTTGATATACATGTTATTGATGTGTACTTTACTAGTGCTCCTAGTAGCCCCGGGGTATTTGATACCTATTCGGTTGCCAAGATTAGTAACTCAAAACAGTAGTTGCAGAATAAATAGAGACTAGTTGAGGGTGAAGTGACTATGTATGTTGAAAGTGGTTCCAAGATTGATATGATCATCATCGCACACTCCCTTTATTTTCGGGATTAGTGTTGAACCTAAATAAATGTTATTTGGTGTTTGTGTTAAGCATAAATATGATTACACTACAAAAAGAGACACATCCGTGACATTTTGGGCCGAACGAAATTTTTTTCGGTCATACATATGACACTTCTATGACAATAATTGTGACAAAACCCGGTATCATCATAGATGTGGTGGGATCCTACTTCTATGACAAAAAATGATGACAGAAAATGGGCTTTTCATCCTGGGCGGGCCAGAGACGCAGCTGCATGACATTCTTTGGGCCGTCCATGACGGAAAAAACCGTGGTAGAAGCGAGGGCGAGGAAAATTTCGGGGAGTTCCCGGTTACGGTGGGGGGTCGGGGGCCGAGCGATGCGCGTTTCTCCCGTACACATATGCGCGTGTGTGCGAGGCGTTGGCTCTAACTGAACCCGAGCGAGGCGTTGGGCTCTAATTGAACCCGAGCGATGGCACTGCAGGCTACGTGTTACTTAACCCGAGCGATCGATTCCTTCGCTACTACTGCTAACTGAAGCCGATCGATGCTACCTCTCTGGATGAACAGTGAGCATTGCGGGGGGGGGGCAGTGAGCGGTGGGAGTGGATGAACATGACCCATGGCATTGCCTCTGGATGAACAGGACCTCGATCGATCGAGCCGGTTGGGGCTGGATGAACAGGACGCCGTGGAGGGCTGGATGAACAGTAGATGGTGGAGGGGTGGATGAAAAGTAGCCCGTGGAGGGGTGGTTGAACAGGAGCCCGTGGAGAGGAGTGGTTGAACAGTAGCCGGTGGAGTAGCGTGCAGTGGAGGTTGGATGAACAGGAGCCCGTGGATGAACAGTCGCAGGTGGAGGCTGGAGGAGGTCGACGGTGGATGAACAGTAGCCCAAGGAGGCTGGAGGAGGTCGACGGTGGAGATGAACAGTATCCCGTGGAGTCCCGTTTTGCGGTACGCCACACCCCTCCCGATGAACAGGACCCCCGTTTCGATCATAGCGCACCAACACAAGTCCGTTTCGTCCATTTTGCGGTACGCCACACCCCTCCCAATCAACAGGACCCCCGTTTCGACCATAGGAGGTCCGTTTCGTCCATTTTGCGGTACGCCACACCCCTGCCGATCAATAGGACCCCCGTTTTGACCGTAGGAGGTCCGTTTCCTCCTTTTGCAGTACTCCACACCCTCCCGATGAACAGGATCCCGTTTTGAACTTGGGCGGTCGAACACAAGGCCGTTTCCTCCGTTCTGCGGTACACCAGGCCTTGTTTCCATCGCTTGTTCCGTCCAAGCCCTCCCGATGAACACGACCACACATTCCGTTCCGACCCAGCCGGTTGGCTCCCCATGAACACGAGACAACACAGTTTCTCCGTTCCGACCCAGCCATGTACACGAGCCCTGGCCATACGTATATATGCGCGAGTAGGCGTTCGAGACCCCGCCCGTATGTACACATACGTGGACGTATTTTCTTTCTTGCGCACTGGCCGCTGTACGTACGTGTACATGCTATGTGCGCGCCTCTACTACGACACGTGCACGCCTCTACTACGACATGTGCGTGCCTCTACTACGACACGTGCGTGCCTCTACTACGACACGTGCGCGCCTCTACATCCACAAGTATGTACGTACACGTTCGCGACCAGAATGACAACGCTACGTACGCTTCGACTAGGTCGGTCCCGACTGTCAGGCACTTCCTTGCGTGCGAAGATGTAGCTTGTGGGTCCCAGCAGTTAGGGGGGCGAATCGTTTTGTTTTTTCGGACGCACTTCCTTGCGTGCGAAGATGTAGCTGGTGGGTCCCAGCAGTCAGGGGGGCGAATCGTTTTTTTGCCCGGACGCACTTCCTTGTGGGCGAAGATGTAGCTGGTGTGTCCCAGCAGTCAGGGGGAAACGCTTTTTCGTGAAATATGGTGGCCCTTCCTATTGGGCCCTGCTGTCAGGTGGAGGAATAATTATTTTCCGCGTAATAAGGAGGCACTTCCTTGCTGCGGCCGTGGACCCAGCTGTCAGCCTCTCCACGTACAGTCCACGTCCGATGGAAGTCATTCCTTGACCATGTTGACCATGCCGCGCCGAGAGCACCAGGGCGGTGGACGACGGCGAGGCCTAGGAAGGGGACGATGCGGAGCCGGGGAAGACGCGGCAGTGGAAGCCCGCGCGGAGAGGAGTACGAGGGTTCATCGGTTCGGCTGCGGTGTGAGGCTGCCGTTGCCGCAGAATAACTGGGGGTGTGGGTGAGTAGAGGGATGCCCTGGCCAGCGGTGGGAGTAGTAGGGGGCGCTGAGGCCTGCACGGCAGCACAGCCATCCACGGGAGGCGGGAGCAGGCGGTCCCGCCGGTGCTACTTTGGTGGCTGGAGCAAGAAGATCAGAGATTGAAGAAACACGACGGCCGTTGGATTGACATCCAACGGTTACGTCTGGTAGAATCGTTTGTTGACGTATATAATAACTAAAAAAAATCTTGCATACGCATCAACTAAATAGGCCCACAAGTCAGACCACTCCTTCTTTTTTTAATAATTTATATATAGCTCGTGGCAACTTCTTATGCAAGTTATTGCAGTCGTTTTTTTGGTTGGCTAGGGCCAATTTCGCATATTTCTGTGGGTTCCAAACTATTTTTAATACCGAAATGTCGAGCCAGATTTAAAGTACTTTGAAGATATATTTAAATTAGGTTAATGCCCAGTGAAATAGGAATCTGAAAATGTGAAAAAAAATTATAAAGTAATTGCCAATTTTTCATCTGTTTTTATATTTACAACCCATTTCATATTACTTTCAAGATTTGCTGGCGTCTTGAAAGAGTTGCAGCCCATCAGGGTGTAGAAAAATAAGTAGGCCTGGATTGGGTATTCTTCAGAAAAAATAAACTAGGCTCATTTTTACAAAGAAAAAATAGCTGGGCTGGTCACATGGTGAACATAAAACATAAGCCTGGGCTAGACGGGCCACAACCCAGTTCAAACCCTGCTCCGTCTCAACAATAACAAAAAAAAATACTGCTCGAGTAGACCCAGGTGTCAGCCGATCTTGTGCTGTTCTTTTGTCTATTGACTATATACTCTCACAATGTCGTGGGTCCCAGATGTCAGGAAAACACTAGGAGGAAGCATTTTATTTTTCCATACGCTGACGTGGTGGGCCCCTACTGTCATCCTATCCACGTACTTCTGCCGATTCCTGTTGTTTGTTGACCATGTTGATAACGCGAGAGGGCGCTGCTATGGCGAGCGCACCAAACCGCATGGAGGACGTCGGCATTAACGATTTAGGAGACGGTGGGGCAGAGATGCGTGCGCTGAGGTGCAGCAGCCGTGGGAGGCACAAGTAGGCGGCCCCGCCGGCGCTGGTTTAGTTTTGGCGGCTAGAGGAAGACAGGACTGAAGAAACACGACAGACTGTAAAAGCAGCAGGAGTACTTAACAACCTTAACTGAAACCAGCAGGGGCACTTAACAACCAAAGCTGAAAGCAGTATGAGTACTTATACAGGTTCAACGGTACAGAGCACGCCTCGAACAGTGCTAGTTTGCCTACAGTTAACCAAGTGTGAGGCCGCCAAGCCCCAGGACCGCCACCCCACTCATCCACAACCTTCTGAAAGCGGCTTCATCTCGCAATGTGGTCAATAAACAGGATATTTGCTTTAGAGCCATGGAAAAGCATGAACATAATCTTCTGTCCTATTCTCCAAGATGGACGGGCCTTCATTATTTGAGACCACCCATGAATAAGTATCTTTTCACCTCCAAGGGGAATTGAGTAGGTCGACATAAACATCATGTTGTGACCAAGCGCAAGTCTGACCCGACCATGGTCAGGCATCTGTATAGGAACAATAGAACTGGGCAGTTCCTGTTTCAAGAAGATCACAACTGTAAAACTGTGTATAAGCAATAGTTTATGAACAACATATATAACGAAAAACAGCTCGTACCATAAGTTTCTCGACACAGTTGGACCTGTTCAACGAGTGCAGCAGTGGCACACATATCCCACGTGGCCTTCCACCATTGAAATGCCCCACAAGGACCTCAAGACGATCAATAAAGTGTAGGAACTTGTGGATGTCGATCCAGTCAACTTCAGTGCCATCAGTAACAGCCGAGTTATTACAGAGTAACAAACGAACAGACTGCTTAACTCTGAAAAAACCTACACGTGCCACCAATTATAAGAAAATATTAGTTAGAAGTAGCATCTTCGTGAGAGATTCGTTGCTACTTCTAAAGTTAAATTGTGATTAGTTAGACAGAATAGGTGGATTAAGAAGTAATCGAGGCAACAAGCAAGAACCAGATACAAAACTAACATGGATGAACAATTGGAACGACGTCGGGGTGGAAGATCACAGTGAAGATGAGACCAGGTTGTTATATTTCCATCAACATTCGTGCGCCAACTTTCAGTCCGTAACACTTGAGAAAGTTTATCCAAGTTCGGCCATAAAAAAAGCAGCGATCTTCTTGGTTCATGAACCCAACTCAGAACTTATATCCATGGCTTGTCTTCACTGTGACCATTAAACTAGTGTATTCAGTTATGGCAAGGCCGAGCATCTTGAGTACATGTGTTCTGGCAGAGCAAATAATACACTGCGGGAAAAATAATATGAGAACACAACGTGTTCAAAAAAAACCCACCCTCCCGGATAGAAAAGAGGATTCTAGGAACATACTGTGCACGTTTCAAAATGCTGTGTTAGGATGATAAGGAACAAGTGTGGCGTCTCACCGAGGGCGCAGAAACCTGTAGGGTCCTCACACTTTGGGCACTGCAAATGAAACACACTAGATTCAGTAGGAAGAAAAATGCATCAACGGCGCCGGCTGCCATCCTAGGATTACCAGCGACCAAGGGACTTCGATTTATCGGGGATGGATGAAGAATTTGTACCTAGTTCTCCATGAGAAAACCCTATGCAATCGCTGAGAGGGGGTTTTCTCTGAACAAGCAGACGAGGGAGAAGGGGATTCAGGCCCAGTGAAATATTGCCGCTTCGTCCGTCCAGCTTACTTCTAAAGACGAAAGGGGGGGGGGTTGTGATTTGACGGCTCATTGGGCATTACTGCGGCGCTACGACCGGGGTGTGTCTATCGTGCAGTTGTGCACTCTAATTTGTGCATATGGCACATGGACCCCATTGCCGGTTGCCCCACATATCAGCGAAAGGAAGTAGAAAGACAGGAGTAACTAGTTACACATAAATATATTTTTTGACAGAGAGATACTCCCTCTTTAAAGAAATATACAAATCTTTTATATCACAACTTTATACATAAGAAAAATCAAGGGGAATATATATAACATATATCTCTACTCTTATAAAAAACAAAGTTGGTGATGATGGTGTGCCTGCCATCCTGCAATATAAGCCGTCCAATTTATATCCGACGGATAGGAAGGAAAAATGGAAATTTTGTAAAAAGATACCCACACCGACTCAACATTTGCAAATAAGGCCTTTCCTCGTTCATCCTTTTCTCCCACAAGATAAACTACTCATACAAATGCATCTTGATGTTCCGTGCAACGCATGGGCATCTTGCTAGTAATTATAAAAAACAGAGTTGTTTTTAACACATTATAGATGAGTTGGTTGATGGTGTTCCTGCCATCCTGCAATATAGGCCGTCCGATTTATATCTGACGGATAGGAAGGATACTATGGCAATTTTGCAAAAAGGTACCCACAGACCTCTCCACATTTGCAAATAAGGCCTTCCCTCGTTCATCCTTTTCTCTCACAAGATAAAATACTCATACAAATGCATCTTGATGTTATGTGCAACGCACGGGCATTATGGGAGTTCACCTTTTTCTATGGGGGTTCAGCTGAGAATATAATACTTAGACAGGCTCACGGTTCTGGACTTTGGGCCGCAGGCCCACCCTGCATTTTTGGGGGACCATGTGTTCTACCTTAGCGCTTTTCATACTGCAAGCGATCGGTACGACACTGGTTTTAGATGCTGTCGCAAGGCAAATACACAAAATTGAATAACACACGGCAGTTGTTGGAATGAAATCGAACGACAGTTCCTAACTAGCAATCAGAGTTGCAATTCTATCAATGATATACAATGTGATAAATAATACTGTCGTACTACTTATGAACACATGACACTTGTTTCACCATGCCAGATTATTACATCAAAATCTCTCGGAGGATAGATCAGTTCGGCAGTTGCGTGCTGCTACTGAAGAATTTCAAAGTTGATTTGGACAAGCTCTCCTTGCCGAGAAAGTTCGATTTTGACATCATCCCCTACCACAAGATAAGATTTAGATTTGAACCTTGACCATCCTTTAGCATCAATCATCCTGCGACCATCCTTTGTACTTACGGTATATTGAATAGGTTCATTCACACCAAGGCTGCGCATGGGAAGAGAAACTTGGCCGCGTTCGCCCGGATTGTTGAACGACTCCCTCGTTGCTCTAGGAATTCTCTGTTTGCAAACAAGAAGACATACCCAAACAGTTAGATCAACATAGTGAATCATGTTAAACAACATGAAAAGAAAAAAGAACGAAGCACTTGGGCAGCCAATGCTTACCAAGAAGGTGGACATGTCGGTTTTTGTAAGGACTTTGGTATATGAAGTGCGAATTGCAGCCCAGTCTGTTGCCGGTGCAACTGCACGGGCCGAAGCAGATGCAAGTGAGAGTGTTGGTGCAGGTGCCGAAGCCGCTGCTGCTGCTGGAGATGGTGCTCCTTGTAGAGCTGGTGCCGGTGTTGGAGCAGGTGCCGGTGTCGATGCCCGATCCTCCGGTAGATCAGACTGATCCGCTGACGCGGTCGGTGCCCAATCCTGAACTGGATCAGACTAAGCTGCTGCCGCTGTCAGTGCTAGAGCAACTGCCAGTGCTCGATCCATTGCTGAAGGTGGTATCGATGTGCGAGACAACGACGATCGTGTCTGGTCTGCTATGATCAGCTTTCTAACTTGACTAGGATCCGTGACCTTGATCCAGTCTTTTTCTTCATTTCTTATAAACGCGAGAAGGACTAATTGTGGCGTTTTTGTTAAACCAAACTGCAGTTCATCATAGGGATTCAGCTTGTACTCAGACAACAGACTGATCGAATTTTTTCTAGTAATATAAGTGATGGACAGTGCCTTCGTTACTGACACGACATAAGAAGTCAAACCTGCAAAAATAGCCATCATAGAGCAAACCAAATGGTGATGAATGTCACATGGCAAAACCTGCATCATAAAATTGCAGGAAAAGAAAGAAAACATGATATTAAATCAATAAGATTTAGACAGTAAATCAATAAGATTTACTTGATGTGACACGAGTGAATCCTTACTAGGAAATCACTATGTTGAAGTACTAAACAGAAGATTGATCGTCCAACTACGGTTGGCATGCAGGGGCCCCTCCTACTCCCACAAGCAGGACAGTCCAAAGTTCGTGACAAATCGTATGGACCGAACATCCATGGGACTGGAAATCCTGGTGGGTGCGATAAACCCTGCAATGCATACAGATATTGGAGTGTAACCATAATTGATAAACCATCCTCACAAAAAAGATGATCTGGATACTTCAAAATATACATTCTGAATTGATTGGACAGACATTAACATAAACCATTCTCAGGACTGACCACACACTAAAACCGGTAGTACTAATAAACAATACAGGGTTCACAAACACAAATCAAGTACTGAACAATAGTACTTACTACAGACAAGCAAAGTTGCACTAATTAAACTCTGTAGACTATTTCTTGCTACCGACCTACGGGATAAACCCCACATAACTGACTAGGCCATGGACTTCGTGAGAGATGTCTATGTGCACCATCACCATCTTGTCAACCTTGGAGAACCTAACAGAGTGGTCTTTCCACTCATAAACATGATGATGAAGACATGCCGCATTAGATTTGTTGGGAAGCTTTACAAGAACCACACCCTTCGTAATCGAAGGCACAACTAGGAAATTGTTGTTGTCAAGTACAGCCTCGAGAACACGCCTCACAACAATGCTACAGGAAAACACTAGTTCAGCACACGTGGCGACAAGGACACAACAGCTGGATAGTTTAGCAGTAGGACTCATCCCCAGGTCTTCCAGTTCACACGGCATGACTTTGAGAACTTCATCTCCACCGCGGACCTGGTTCTAATTCAAACAGAAACCATATTTTATTACTACCTCCGTTCAGAAATATAAGATGATTTTCGATATTATACTCCATATATGACTACGTATATGCACAGAAATGAGTGAACAAAGACACTAGAACATGTCTTCAAAGGCATGAGAGCAGAGGGATTACTTGCAATATCCATAACACAAGTTACTGAGGCAAATATACCCTCTTCAAAGGTAGCATTGATGTTCATAAAGTACTCCCTCCACCCCAAAATTCTTGTCTTAGATTTGTCTAGATAGGGATGTATCAAGTCACATTTTAGTATTAGATACATCCGTATGTAGACAAATCTAAGACAAGAAATTTGGGACAGAGGGAGTAGTTGAAAGTAATCTATAAGAAATCAGTGTCAACCTCTCGCATGTTTTGGTCAAAAGAGGAATTTAGAACCGTCATTTGGCACACTAAAATCACATGCAAGATCACCCAGAAAGTTGTACTACCAGTACTAGTACTGCATGTTAGATGAAAAAACACGATCAAGATCGAGAAAAAGATCGTCAACAAGAGACATTACCTGGACTTGCTTAATGAGGGATCCCGGAGAGGGGGGCTTGGACAGGGCAATGTCTTTGAGCTTGTCTGCGATAGTCTCGGCGGGGTGCTTGCGCTTCTTCGTACCATGAGCCTCGACGGTTTTGGCCAGAGCCATAGACATCACGTTGGCCAGTGCTCAGGCGTCCATCCAATAGAGGAAGCTGAGAGAGAAGAGTGAAAGGAGGAATGAGATGAGGGAGAAGCGAAGCGAGTGGGGGTTTTCTTCAAGAGAGGAAGCTGAGAGAGAAGAGTGAAATGATGGTTGCTTCATCCGTCCAACTTACTGCTGGAAAGGAGGGGGTTTTGTGATTTGACGGCTCATTGGGCATTACTGCAGCGCTTCGATCGGGGTAGTCTACCATCACTCTACTACGGAGTAATTTAGTGCATGGCTGGTGGACCCAGGTGCTGGCTGTCCTACACATCGGCGAAAGTGAGTAATTTAGTGCATGGCTGGAGGAGGATCCGCACGGTAGAGCGTGTCCATTGTTTTTCTGAAGAAAAAAATGATTACAACAAGCGTTTCCACTCTTACGACGGAGGAGTGCGAAACACGGCAGCCACTTGAACATACACAGTGCTCCTACTACTAGGCATGTGCAGTGGTTCATACGTCAGTACTAGACAATCTTGTTGCTAGTGTAGTAAGATATGACGATAACAAATGATGTTGTGCGCATGTCACCCACTCCTATATGTAACATAGTATCGCTTTTTTGACTGTCCGGTCAAGAATGAACGGTGAGATCAATGTTAATAGAAGTAGGTCTACAGCGCACAGAGAGTATGGTGCTATAGTACTCCACGAAACATGAACCATATGAAGCACGAATAGTGTTAGACAGGTTGTATGAAGGGTGCACGGGATGGGAGCAAAAGTTCCCTTCTCGACCCACTTTTGGGTGTTTGGCAGAGTACATGAAGGGTGCATGAGTCCACACTAGTAGGTTAACAAAAATACACAAATAGGAAACAACTATATTGAGATGAGAATGCAACCAAACACACCCACACGCTTTGTGCTACAGTGACTGATCTTCACCGTCTGAGTTTGATCCAATGGTCATGTTGCACCGAGACATGGACATGCCCATGCAGAGGGCGCCTAAACATCACCGAAGTCCCTCTGCTTCTCGAGGCGCACGGTGTTGGTGATGCAGGGTGCAACCACCCGCAGAGCCCGCTCCCGGTCGACGGGAACCAGCTCGTCAAAGACGGCGTCCAATGGCACGAATGGATTCTGGTGACGGAGCCCTGAGAGGATTCGCTCGGCAACGGCGATGGCATCCCACAATCCCTCCTTGTCCAGCTCAGCCCCCACCATCGCGTGGAGATGGATCAACTCCTCAGAGATATAGGTGAAGAAGGAGACCAAGTCAGGAAGCCGCAACTCGTTGAAGTCGACCGGGTGGTCAAACGGGTTTAGCCCGACGACCGGCATCGTCACGCTGGCACGACAGTAGGCATCATGCAGCCGCAACACGTTCTTGGCAACTTGGTTCACCAAGTGGCTGAAGCGATCCTGGACCTTGTCACGATCGGCCCGCTCACGCTCCAGCCGGCTCCCCTGACGGCCTATCGTATCTCCCGCTTTCTGCAGCAACGCCGCCGACGCCTCGAGCATCTTTGTGGTGGACGCCTGCCGCTTTTGAAGCTCCGTGAACTCTTGCACATAACGGAGGAGCATGGCACTCCTCTCCTCCTTGAGCTCACGGAGCTCCACGTCCTTGCCCCTGAGCTCCGCATCCTTGGCATGGAGCTCCTATGTCAGGCGCCTCACCTTGGACTCCGTGATCTGGTGCGCCGCCATGGCACCAGGTAGAAGCAATGGGGAGAGGAAGCAAAGGGGGCGAAACGGCTGAAAGGCAATGCAATCTACGGGAAGGCGGAGGGAGCCAACCGAGGAGCGGGGAATCTTTTGGTTTTCACCAGGTAAAACAACAGTCGACGACTTCTCACATCATGGAGCAGTGGGTTTTACAGGCGGAGTCATCGTGACTAATTGCTGCCGCGCTTGCTCCCGTCAATCAAAAAATTAAAAATCCTGCCGTGCCTGCTCCCGTCAATGAAAAAAATTAAAAATCCTGCTGCACCCAAACACCAGAGCAACGCTGCGGTGGATATTTAAATTTACCTGCCGGCAAGTAGATAAAAAAAGGGGTGAAAAAACAAATGTGGCGGCAGCCTAGCTAATCAGTCGAACTAGCCCAACTAGCTGGCCACCGTGCTTCACTGATGTACTCGGCGGGAAAGGTGGTCTTTCGTGATTTGACGACTCATTTACTTGCTTCAGCGCTACGACCGAGGAGGACCCAGGAAATGCGCGGTAGGGTGTCCCACGTCAGGAAGAATATATGCGTGCACCACCCAGGAGGACCCCGAAACCGCGCGGTAGGGTGTGCCACGTCTCGGCACGGAGGAAAAATGTGCGTGTAAAAATATACTCCCTCCGTCTAGGTGTGTACTACTAAGTCATCTTATGAAAATCAAATAATCCAAAAACACTTAGGCGCGGTGCATTAACTTCTACTCCCTTCGTCCCACAATATAAGAATATTTTTTACACTAGTGTAGTGTCAAAAACGTTCTTATATTGTGGGACGGAGGGAGTATCTCGTTTCTTGTTTCTTGACATATCAACCAATAAGAGATGAGGGGTGTGCATGCTTTTAATGATTTGAGACTACCAAACACGACTTGCAGTGGTTAGTTCATTGCATGCAATGCTATTAATTAGCAAGTAAACATTAAGGTCTCTCGTTTTCCCCTCCTCCTTGGTCACGGTGATTTACTCACCTAGACGGAGGGAGTACTGTATCAAACGTCGGCAGTAACTCTAGTACCTATTGTTCAACCTCGGGACCTAGCCAGTCGGTCGAAAACACCCCACTAGCCACACAGCTTCATCATGCAAACGTGGCACAGAGGATAGATGTGGTTAGCTCCGTCTTGACCAGCCACAACATCTCTTGTTCTAGGCGATTCTTCTATTTTCCAAGCTTTTTTTAGTTGTAATAACACCACGGCAAGCTAGCACCGCTCTTCGTGTGTGCCCGTGCAAAGGTTAGACGATGGAAAGAAGAGAGATTGAGATCACAGACCTGGGACCCACCAGTAAGTGAGACAACGGTCATGCACGTGTTGATGAGCACTCCCTCTACTCTACTCAACGTAATACTGTATAAAATCAAGTTATGGGACAAAGCCAACAACCGTTGTTGTTTCAGGATATCGAATTACGCTTTGTAGTCCAGGTTTCCAGTTCGAATCTCCTCTTTCAGATTTGTTAGTTTTAGGTCCAAATTTGATTAATGACAAGTGGGACCCCCATGTGTTGTTCCGATATTTCAGTATAGGATGGTTTTTTGAACAAACATTTGCGCGGTTAGACAAGTAACGGCACGAGTTACACATATTTTGCAAGTTTACGAACAAAAATGACAGCGACATAGAATATCACATCCACCTTGCAGCTTAGATACTATGGTGATACGAGTTTTTACACCGTTGGAAGCACTACAAAAAAATACACTTCCGTGATGATACGTGTTTGTCACAGTAGGTCACGTTTTTTGTCATGCAAGTACATCCATGACAAATTTATGACAGAATCAAGATAGTCATACCTGTGCTATCATAGAAGTGTTCCATGACATTACCAAAATTATCATCATGGAAGTGTCCACTTCCATGACGATAAATCGCGCGTCACAGAAGTGCTTTCGTCAAGGGTGACCGACACGTGGCATCCACCGTAACGGAACACCGTTAAGCTATCGGGTCGGGTTTTGGATCCGATAACCCGTTAACAACCCCGACCAATGGGGATTTTCCATGTGTAAAATCATCATTGGCTGGAGGAAACACGTGTTGGCTCATCGTTGGACAGATGTCATCCACTCATTGGACAGAAGGCGCCTATGATACGTCGACACGTGGCACGGCCCAACAGTGGCCCATTCCTGTGAAAAGGCCGACCCGTTTGACTTGCTCAAAAGGTGGTGGGCCGGCCCATGGAAAGCCTGTTAACGGCCTGTTCGCGTATAGCCCATTTACAGCCCGCTAACCCAAGGCCCGTTACGCCCTATCCGAGTTAGGCCCAGTAGTGTCATCTGGGCCATCCAATATGATTCCAGCCCGTTTTCACTTCTGGCCCATGTATGGCCCATGACGTCTTTCGGCCCATATGAGGCCCTTTGTAACTATTGCCCCATTAACGGGCCGTGTTGAAACTAGCCCGTAATGAACAGTGTATCACTTTACACCCAAAAATGGTCCGTGGTGAAACTGGCCCATAATGATCAGTGTATCACTTTATACCCATTAACAGCCCGTTATTCCATTGGGCCGTTTCCAGCCCAAGTTATCTTTCGGCCTTCTGAGGGCCCATTTATTCTTGGGCTCATTTGCAGCATTCGGTTACTTACGGCCCGTTACTGTCATTTTCTGCTTGTGGGCCAAATTCAGCCCGTCGTTACAGTCGGCCCGTTTGTGGACCGTTAATCTGTTGGGCGATTTCATAGCATCACCAAATACGGCCTATTAATGGTCCGTTATGGTCAGCCCATAAAATGTACGATTTCCATTAAAGGCCCATCTACTGCCCATTAAAGGCCCGTACAATACCCACAAATGAATTGGCCCTTACAAGGCCCATGGATCCTACGAGACGTAGAAGGCCCATGGATCCTACGAGACGTAGAAGGCCCATGGATCCGACGGACCACTGAGGCCCATGGAGCCGACGGCCCACTAAAGGCCCATGGAGCCGACGACCCAATGAAGGCCCATGGGTCCGACGGCCCATTGAGGGCACATGGGTCCGACGGCCCATTGAGGGCCCGTGGATCCGACGGCCCGTACATGACCCATGGGATCATACGGCCTGTGAAGGGCCATGGTCGGGCGAGTTGGCCCCCGTTTGAACGATATAGCATATTCAAAGAATTATCCTACTCAATACTATCACCTCTAAAAAGCATACACTATACAACAAAGAGATCAAGGCATAGAAAGGTAGAATAATCCTACACTATACAATAAAGAAATTACAGCCGATTATACCCACTGGGCATTATTGGTTGGCATAGGTGTTAATAAAGCATACACAAACAACAAATTACATACACTGGGCAAATACAACTCATACATCATGGACGCGCATCAACTTAACTCCATTTGAACTATAATCGATTGGTTGGATTCAGGTAGCACAAATTTCAGTCTGCAAAATCTCCAATTCCTTCATGGTTACCTCAGTGTCTTGTTTCATTTTTTTACTCCTGCATCTAATACCTGCATGTCCAGTCTCAACTTGTTGATTAAATGTTGACAATCATGTACACATTGTCTTGCCACCTCTAGTTGATGCTCGAGAACATCAGCACATTCCAATTCCAATCCATAATCATTCGATAAAGGCCATGCCACACTACTCGCAGATCTTTGTGTTGATGTCACTTCATCATGATATGTTTCTGTAAGTACACATGACTAGGGCAAAAATATAGTTACAACAGTGAAGCGAGCAAGACAATATTTTGTACTACATGGCAAAACAGGACTAACAATAATGTTACACGTCATGAAGCATAAGCAGGTGATATTTTAAAAATTATAAGAAAGATAGTCTGTGCAGCCTGCATACAGAAATCCCTCATAGTTCACCAGAGGAGCATGATGTTGGGGCCCAATCGAAAACATAGACAAGTTACAAATTTAGACAACACATTGCGTATTAGCAAGCAGTTGTCCATTTTGTATCTCAGTTAAAGTCTTAGGGAGCATAATGAACAGCAGAGGGTTTCATACAAACATACTACAGCAGGCAAAACTATGCAATCATTAGCGTAGTATAAACTAGATTGTGAGCCTCATGCAATAATAATTGGTTAATAGACTTCAAAGCTTCAGGCACACTTCGGCAGAGTAATTAAATGGTAAGGCCTTTAGTTCTGTCAACTAATAGTTATACAAGTACCGAACATTAGGCATGATTATTTGGGCATCTCATTAACTGAGGACAAATAAAGCAATTGGAAGGAGCAAATTAACTATGCCTGAAACAAACAAGGAATTGAACTGTTGAGTTGCATACAGTGACTTACCGTAGCAGGTTGAAGAGGCTCAGCGTAGCTCCTACTTCTCTTGCAAGGATCCTTCCTAACATCTTGTACTTGGAAATCCTCAATCTTATCTTCATTGCACCCCCTCTGCAAGGTGACACAAACTAGTTACTCGTCTCCTTGGAAGATAAATATGCATACTTTCTAGTCTGTGAACACAAAAGGATGAGATTATAACAAAACAACACCACATAATGAAACATGCCGCATCTCTTGCACTTGCACACAATGAAATGAGCATTTACTATGTGTGCACTATGTAAAAACTAGGCATACCTTCGAACTGGATCTCCAGGTACTCTTGGAGAGCCTACTATAGTGTACAGCCAAACCTTTATGTCACCTATGAGTTAGACAAGGCCCCACTATAGCAGCCCTTAGTGTTTAAATCGTTGACAAGCTCTGTTAGAGTGTTAGGTCAAGAACAACAAGTAATCAAAGCAAACAGTCCTAGTATGGCTGGCTGATGCAAACAAGCAATTGAACAGATGTGTGAGCAAATCTTACATATCAAGAAAAGAAGCAAAGAAGGAGGCTTAAAGACCATCACTTGACTGACCAGATTTAAGGGGCATTTAAACATCATGTGCAACGTATGAACTAACATAAACATTGCATTCCAGATTCTACGATGGAATGCACATGAATTAGGTTATGCCATGTATGATGATGCCTAAATGTACAGATAGCAGGCAGGAGTGATTCATCATTGCACGCACAATTGAATTGCAGGTTAAGGGCCAGTTCGATTCTGCCTTTTCAGGGCATATTGTCAAAATAAGCCATAAAAGATATAAAGAAGTCATTTTTGAGTTATGGGCTTGGGCTTAACTAATTTCGCTTTGGAGGGGGTGTTTCGGGTAGAACCTCACTAAAAATTGAAGGGAAGGGGAATAGTGAAATGACTTTGTTGTCTGCCTATATTACACTCAAAATGCAACTGCTGACGCCCGTGTCACACCTGACCCTCAAGTAAAAACAAACACGCAAGCATTCATTGCCTGCCCGCTTGCATCTCCTCTCCCCTTCCCCTCTACCTCGATCCCCTGCCTGCAGCACTAGGGTTCCTCCAGCGAGCCGTCGCCACTGGTCCCATCTGGCCTGGTCCTCGATGATGCTATGTCCAGCTAGGCTACATGGCCGGCGGGTAGGGGCAAATCTCCCTGGCTGCTCCTCCCTCTGGCGCCGCCCCTCATTCTCATGGTCTCCAGCAGCTGCTCCACTGTGGTTCGTCCAACGCACTACCCCAGCGGGCGCTGCACAACTACGGCTGATGCCACACTACAGCAGAAGTCACCTTATTCCCCCTCCCCTCCTCCCAGGCCATGGCCTTGAGGTGCCGTTGAAGGATGAGCTCATCCAACAAGGTGAGGATCTCCTCTAATATTTTGCCAAATTTTCATTCTGATCCACTATACGATCAATTGCTATGAGCTGCTTCTGCTGCTGCTATATGATGCATTGTGATGAGCTGCTCCTGCTGCTCTCTATATGATGAATTGCTATGAGCTGCTGTTGCTGTATGATGAGTTGCTATGAGCTGCTGCTACTGCTATATGATGAATTGCTATGAGCTGCTGCTGCTGCTATATGATGAGTTGCTCCTGCTGCTGCTATATGATGAATTGCTATGAGCTGCTCCTGCCGCTGCTATATGATGAATTGCTATGAGCTGCTCCTGCTGCTGTTATATGATGAATTGCTATGAGCTGATGCTGATATATGATGAATTGCAGACTGCTGCTGCTGTATGATGAGTTGCTATGAGCTGCTGCTGCTGCTGCTGCTGCTGCTGTATGATGAGTTGCTATGAGCTGCTGCTGCTGCTATATGATGCTTTCAGGTGGTGCTGCTATATGATAATAACCAGCCACTTGGACCATCGAATTTCAATAAATAATTGTTCTTCATTTAAATGTGGGTCATGCGTTCTCGTTTAAATTGGGCAATGGGATCTCTATGGAAAACATTGACCAAAGTAGATTGTGCCAAGTAGATGGTATCTTTGTATTTGCATTTTGAGAAAATAGTGATGGTCTGTTTTCCCATCATATTAATTACTGCACTGGGTTCAATTTGTGATGTTTCTAAGTCAAATTAATTTCCATATGGGCAGCAAAATGAAAAAAATATAATGCAATGTAGACTTTCCACTGATCATACCAAAGATAAGCTGAAAACGCAATGAAAAGAACTGGTTGGCTTATTACATGGAGCTTATATTTACAGGTGCTTATTTTCTTAGGATAACTCATAATAATTGTCCCTAAGAAACTTGGCTAATTGAACTGGCATACAAATAACTGCAATGGAGGAGTGACGTACCATAGCACACTGTATAGGCTCACCACTGCCTCTCCTTTTTTGCGATGTTCCATGAAATTGCCACATACATGTTGTAATTTTTCATTGTGTAACCCTATCTGCAAGTTGACACGGCTAATTTCAGACATCTCTACATGATACTACATTGCATATCCCTTGCGCATATTTAAACCACCAATTAATGAATGTGTGCGTACCATAAACTAGCCATGAGTCTGTATGCTGGACTAGCAGACACTCTAAGGGAGCCTAATGTAGTGCACTAGAATTCCTACATGCCACCTACGATTTTGTGTAATGTACTGCCCTTGTTCCTAAATATATGTCTTTGTAGAGATTTCAGTATGGACCACATACAGATGTATATAGATGCATTTCCGAGTGTAGATTCACTCATTTTGCTCCGTATGTAGCCTATAGTGGAATCTCTAGAAAGACTTATATTTAGGAACGGAGGTACGAGGTAGTATCATGTATGACAACTATATATCTAATTTAGCAGCCAGTAGTAGAAATCATAGTCTGCACAAAGGGATTACTGGTCAAAAATCCTAGCAAAGCACGCTGGCAGGCACAAAACAATACAAGAGAGAGACGCGCTTACAAGATCATAGCAATGCCTCAGTCCAGGATCTTGGTTGGACAAGCTGTTAGATCCAGAAGGAACATCGTCCTTGTAGTTTTTGCCAGCTGCATAACAGGTAACAACGACCGGTTAGTATATTTAAAGTACATCGGGCAGGTAATGCTGGATGGGTTTAAAGGTGACAAGTACCTAGGTCGTGGGAATCAGGTTAGAAACGTTAAGGGTGATGACGCTGCGCTGGCTGACGGGGTCCGGTAAGGAGATCTAGAACCGTCGAGTAGGGTGTTTGTGGAGCGGCTCCGGTAGGGTGGACTACGGTGTGGGCGAAGCGGATCTGTGGCCGTGAACGAGGGCGTGGGTGAAGCTGCTCTGGTGGTTGGGTTAAGGATGGTGTCGATGACGCGGATCTGCGACCGTGGACGGGGCGTCAGAAGCTGCTCCGGTGGTTGGGTTAAGGATGGTGTCGACGATGCAGATCTGCGGCCATGGACGGGGCGTCAGAAGCTGCTCCGGTGGTTGGGTTAAGTGTGGTGTCGACGATGCAGATCTGCGGCCGTGGACGTGGTGTCAGAAGCTGCTCTAGTAGGATGGATGAGGGTGCGAGGAAGCGGATCTGAGGCCGTGGACTTGTGAGTTGGCAAAGCGACCCCGGTAGGGTTGATAATGGTGTAGGCGAAGCTACTCCGGTAGGGTTGACGATGGTGTCGGTGAAGCGGCTCCGGTAGGGTTGACGAAGGGGTCGGCGAAGCGGCTCCGGTAGGGTTGAGGAAGGTGTCGGCGAAGAGTATCAGAGGCCGTCGATGGGGGCGTCAGTCGGGCGGCTCCGAGGTGTGTGGATGAAGCGTCTCCGGTGGCGAGTACGAATGAGCCGCTGCAGATGCGCGGCGGTTGACGAGAGTACCTGCGAAGCAGATCCGGCGCCGTGGACAAGGCCGGCACTGAATGGGCTGTGGTACAGTGCTGGATGAGTAGTCTACTTGTTTCTAGGGGAGGTGGGAGGGGTAGATGCGGCCGCAGAAGCAGATCCGGCGAGGTGGACGCCACTGGCAGTGAATGGGCTATGGTACGCCGGTGGATGAGCAGTCTAGGGTTTCGAGAGGGGAGGGGAGAAAGGGAGATGAAGTACGGACGGCGTGATGTAAGATGCTCTGGTGCTATGGAGTTAGTCGTTTTTGCGGGAGGGGGAGAGGAAATGGGGGTGCCGTGTAGTAGGGGGAACCGGAAGTTACCAAAGCAGCCCCGACCTATCATGTAGATGAGGGCGGTATTGTAACTGTTGGTCTCCGTGCACCAAGGACAAAAGGGGTATTTCACATGCTAAAGACTAAGGTGGCGGAAATTTTAGAAGGAGGCGGGAGATTTTGCCGCCCACGGGATCATTCGTATCCGGTTTCAACTAATTTTGGACCGTGCTAGAGGGAAGGTCATGCTAGACTGTGTACACGGGGCACGCGTCAGCAGTTAATAACTGGTGTGTCCACACTAGAAAAAAAGACAATAACTCGGGATGATGTGCCGATAACTTGGACGTTCACACGGGCACGATCAATCGTACGGGTGTAGTGGCGCGTTTACAAAAAAGGGATCAAACGCTCAGCCTATGTATTTCTCGTGTAAATAGACAATTTAGTGGCATTGGTTATTTACTTTAAACATAATGCAATTGACGTGTTAGTGTAGAGGCGCACAAAAATAAATGGATATTGTAGTCAGCTACTTAAAAGTGTTACCTCATATTATTACATAGCCTCCATTTCATAAATTGCGTACCCGTTGAATTCATATATGAATATTACATAAATTACTTCAAAATAGAAAGTTAAATCATCCAAGACTAATGAATTTGAATGCAAGAATAACAATGGTGCATGTACATGATAGCTACATTGGTTGTTTGAAGAAACATCACTGTAACTTTGGCATGCACAACTGAAAAGGTTTATTTAAATAGATTTTTTTATATGTGAGTGTACAATCTTTATAGTGTTGAATCGATATTGTACCTTTGGCCACGATACGAAGTAGATATCGACTTATGTTCAAGCGATGCACGTCCACGATCGCTAGATAGTAATACGTGAATGAATTGTGCAATCTCTCTCACACGCATACATATCTCATTTCCATGTGGGCATCGGAATCACGCACGCGCACTTCATGTATTTCTCTCCCTCCGTCAGGGTTAAATTCGTATTTCTACCCCATCCTACAAGTCTCTCACACAGAAACACACATGCTCTCTATGTCTAACACGCCCACCCCTTTAATTCTGCCCACTCACAACCACTAATGTCTCAAAGTATAATAATGTCTCTCACACATATGCTATCTACCTATCCCTTAATATAGCTAGATATGTGTCACACAAACTCCTTCTCCCTACTAGCAAGATGCCCATGCGTTGCACGAAACATCAAGATGCATTTGTATGAGAAGTTTATCTTGTGGGACAAAAGGATGAACGAAGGAATGCCTTATTTGCAAATGCGGAGAGGGGTGTGGGTATCTTTTTGTAAAATTGCCATAGTTTCCTTCCTATCTGTCGGATATAAATCGGATGGCCTATATTGCAGGATGGCAGGAACACCATCATCACCAACTCTATTTTTATAAGAGTAGAGATATGTGAGTGTCATTCTACCCCCCACACCCCCACACTTCCCAACACCGAAGGAGTAGGGTGACACCTCGATCTTGATACTAATCTATCGACTGGCTTCTCTCTCAAACATACACACACACACACACACTACCCGACACCGAAGCAGTAGGGGGGCACATCAATCTTGATAATAATCTATCTACTCCTCTTTCAAACACACACACACACACACTCGCTAGTTGTGCCTCTGTGCCTACCGCGCACACTCTCGATACGTCTTTCTCCCCCACTCCTCCCAACAATGACAGCAGAATGGTGACAACTCGATCTGATCATAATCTGTCAATTGGTTTCTCTCTCAAACATTGTGTCTCGGTGCCTCGCTCGGTAGCCCCCTCGATATGTAGACTTCTTGCGCGCGCACAACTGTAGTGACGATGACGCTGAACCCAATGTGCCTTGTTTTTACCGGCCTCATGTGATAGTTTTCACCCTGTTTTCTATTAATTAACAAGGAAACCTTTTCTTTGTTACTACTAGTGAATCTGAAACCATTCGGGCAGACATAAAATATATCACTTCAACCCAATTACCGCAACAACTATTTTGAAAGAAATTAGATAGCTGCCCATGCGTTGCACGGAATATCATGATGCATTTGTATGAGTAGTTTATCTTGTGAGAGAAAAGGCTGAACGAGGGAAGGCCTTATTTGCGAATGTGGAGAGACATGTGGGTATATTTTTGCAAAATTGCCATAGTTTCTTTCCTATCTGTTAGATATAAATCCGACGATCTATATTGCAGGATGTCACGCACACCATCATCACCAACTCTGTTTTCTACTCCCTCTGTCCAAAAATACTTGTCATCAAAATAATAAAAAGAGATGTATCTAAAACTAAAATACGTCTAGATACATTTCCTTTTATCCATTTTGATGACAAGTATTTCCGGACGGAGGGAGTATTTGTCTTTTTAGAGATTTCAACAAGTGACTATGACCGGACCTTACCAACATACTCAAAAAAGTAGTCAATAATTTTGATGTTACCCTATTTTCTTGGTGGTGTAGTGCCATCTGGATACCTCATAAATAAATCAAGGACAAATCTGACCCCTTCCTGAAAAGACATACGGAGCAAAATGAGTGAATCTACACTCTAAAATATGTCTACATACACATCCTTATGTGGTAGTCCATTTGAAATCCGAAAAAGACAAATATTGAGGAACGAATGGAGTATATATAAGAGTAGACATGGAGGTATATCTCCAGCATGGTCTACAACAAAAATGTGCTGGGCTGGTTAGCGCCGGATGCTCGCAACGCGATGACATGAGTTTGAATTCTGTCTTTTAACTTTAGATTTTTATATTATATATTACTCTACTTATTTAATATATACTTCTTTCGCTACTGTACTGACAGTGAAACCCACAGAGTACTTAGAATACAAGATTAAGGATGGACTTGTTTCTTTTTAACTTTCTGTACGAAGCTGTAGCCACCCTGCAAGTCACGTGTACATTGTACATGCAATTAACTTTTTATAGAGGGACAATCATACAGGCAATTAACTCAAATGGCTTTGATGTCACTCTATTATTTCCAACATAAATAGCATCTCCAACGGCAGCCGACAAATTTCCTCCCGCTTCCTTCCGCGGAGGACGACATCAAACGCCAACGGCATACATTTTTACAACTCTAACCAACTAGATGAATTTCGTGCAAACACGGACTGATTTCATATAAGCATGAAGGATTTCGTATAAAAAGCCAAATCTTCGTATAAACATGATGGATTTCATTACATTTACGTGAACTAAGAGGTGCCAACCCGGCTCTCTTGTATAATTAATACTCCCTCCGTCCGGAAATACTTGTCCTAGAAATGGATGTATCTAGACTTATTTTAGTTCTAAATGGCCGCCCATGGATCACTTTGTCTTCCTCATGTCCGTGAGACACTTGCGGGGTCGACGAAGGTCCTCGGAAGAGACGAAGCAACAAAGAAACCACCTGAATCCGCGGTCGTCGCCTCGGTGGTGGCCTTCATGGGTCCCAAGTGGCGGCGGCCTCCCGTGTTCTACTTCTCCTCGATGATGGAGGCGGACACGGAGAAGCTGGCCACCGACTCATCGCTCTCCACGCACCCGGCTTCTGTCTTTGCCTGCATGGCGCTACCGCAGGCATGGGAGGCGCGCCCACAGACATGGAGGCGCGGCCACCGTAGACACTGGTGGCGCGATACGACGCGACAGCGATGGAGCCTGTACCGGCGTGCTCGCTGCTGTGTCGGTGTGGAGCAACTGGCCACTCCTCATCGAGCTGAACTGGAGCGGCGAGTTGCTGAACCACGCGCCTGCTTGGGGCGGCAACTGGCTCCATCAGTCCAAGCGAGGTTGGTGAAGCACCGAGCAGCCTCACCCGTATCCGGAGGGCTCGGCGGGCCACCCAGCCGGGTAATATGCCGGAGAACGGCTCACCGGAAGCCATCGGAAGAGTGGAGAAAATGGTGAAGGAGGAGATGGGGGAGCGGCGGAGGGGTGCGATTATTGCCCACTGTCTGTCTGGCCTCGTGTAAATAGAGGGCAGACGGTAGGAGCTTGGCCGGCGTCTGGCCTCGTTTAAACTAAGGGCGGACGGGAGGAGCTCGGCCAATGTTGCGTTTAATTCCGACCTGCTCATGAACGGACGTGTGGCCAGAGTAGGATTCTCGGTTTGCATGCAGGTTTAACGGAGGGGTTTAATGGAGCCCCCGGGCGTGTAGCGGGCGGCGCAGTACTATTCGATTTGACAGCAGTAATGAGCCGTCAAATCACAAAGGCCCTCGCTTCTCGTGAATCCAACCGAGCTAGACTGCCCCGCCCTCTAGCCTTTTAAAAAATGTATACTTTTGTACATCAGTAGTATCGATGGATTGCGCCATGGAGCAAAACTTGAAATTTTAAAAAAAGGTGGTACATATAGAGAGCGCTTGTCGCCAAATTATGCATATAGTACTATTAAAAAGGCTAGTCACAATGATGGTGTCCAGCACAACCCACCCCTCAAATGAAACTAAGCATCCTAGAATTCTCTGACAAAACTAAGCACCCTGAAATTCTTTGACAACTAAACTGCTGGCTATATGATGTTGGCCATATATATTGTACGTATATAATGTGAAGAAACGAGTGGTAGTACTATACCAACTAACAGATGAAATGTAAGAAATACTAGTATGTACGTACTGAAGAGTTAAAGTAACGAGAAGAAACATAACATAGTTCTGCTGGGGGCTCAGCACAACACACCCCTCAAATTAAATTAAGCACACCTGAAATTAAACTTTGCAACTATTCCGGAGACACTGCATTAGAACCACCATGAGCAAAGACACTGCCACCTTACTCGGAGTCCTCGTCCACGTCCTCGACTTCCTCCTTGTCCCTCTTCCTCTTGGCTGATACTTCTTTGCTTGAACCGCACACTTGGCTCTTGCTCTTCATCCAACCCTTGTAGATATTGAAACAAAGGTAGCCATCCATTGCAGCGTAGTGGATGTGGTCTATATCTAGTACATTCCGCTGCCATGCATAATGACGAAACGTGTATGGAGGTTTATCCAGTTTACCGTATGAAGGATGAACCATGGCTCCTGCCAGGGTTAGCATTGAAGGCTGACGAGAGGACACCAGCCGATTCTTCTGGAGGTCAAAGGTGTTGCCTACAACGAGGCCTATCCGACCCAGTACTTCTTTGTCGTTACCAAAGTCTACAGTAACGAATTGGACTAGGTTGCTCTCGAGGAAGTCCTTAAAATCTAGGCATTCAACGTCGGCATGGCATATGTGGTAGACCAAGCATAAGTCATGCACGCAAACCTGGATCACAGCGGGCTTCTTCCTCTCTTCATCCTTTAGATCCTTCTCTCATCCCAGGACTGTGGTGTACTCAACATCTAGCCCAGCGACCCGCTCATCATCTGAGTCTTCGAACATGCGTCTGAAGCGAGAAAGGCATCCTTTCACCGTCGCGGAAGAACGGGTGTAGATGACGTCAAACTCATCGCCGGTGATGGTTCTAACCTTGTACTCACCGCCGATCGTGGAGATTTGGGATGCCATGGATTTGGGAGGAGGGTTAGGATTAGTGGAACTGCCGTAATGTGAATGGACGGGATGACTAGGAGCGAACCACCGTAGTTTTGAAGGACGTGCAGGGGCGAGTAGGAGCAAACTGCCAGTGTGCGAACGCCGGGGTAGTGGCTTTCCATTCTCCCATGATACGGGCTTCCAAGAGCCCTTGGATCTGAGATCGAACGGTTGCATGGTGTAATTCTAGACCTATGGGTGAATATCCTATCCTGGAGGGTTATTCTGCAATTTTTTAGCAACTTAGCATGCGACCATTTGATCTTAGATCCAAGGGTTGCCAGCAGCCCGTATCATGGTCGCGCCTACCACGACCATCGCTTCGCTCGCGCTGTCGCGCCCTTGGAGATTTAACACGGTGCGTTAGGCTATCTGATGTTGGCATGTCATACATAGTCATCACTTGGTCACTCATACTACAACAAGGTTAGCTATAAGGTTGGCTATAAGTGTATTTTTTTACTCCTCTCTATCTCTTTCTTCATACTCCCTCCGTCCCATAATATAAGAATGTTTTTGACACTAGGACATAGGGAGTACTAGTATTTATTGCATTTGCCAAGGAGTGACCTCTTCCAATGAAATGGTGTTGCTAAGTTTGCTTCATTTAATTAGCTATAGACTCAAAATTGTCTTTTCACCTAGGTACATGCGCTTAGCACCGTTTCTTCCTTGGGTCACCAAACTAGTCTCTCTCTTCTTGATTAACTTGCCACATCAGAGTTTATGCCTATGTGGCAAGCTTAGCACCTGTAGGAGCAAGTAAGGCTACTTGTAATGGGAGTAGTATCATGCATGCCAACTATGCAATCTTGATGAGGTGACGTCGAATTAAATGAAGAAAAGAGAGAGTTGAGATCATAATATGATACTTACTGTAGTATCATATTAAATGATGTGCTACTATGTGTCATGCATGACAATAAATAAACTATCCTATGATACCAACACATGATACTATGCATCACGGATGTAGTATCATACAAAAGTATCATATGCATGATACTAGTATATGATACTCTCCATTACGAGCAACCTAAGTACAATAGTGCGCTTTACATGGCATTTTTGCATATGTGGAGGAAAGAGAGGCAAGGAAAAAGTGGAGAAGTGGGCTCTCATGCAAGAGCCAGCCTCTACTACATGGTGGAGCATTGGGAGAGGCACCTGTATGGAGGTGGTCAGGAATCGGGAGACTCACGCCGGTCATAGCACCGAAGTTAAAAAGATAATGGCAAGTCAAATCACGGGGCCCACCTGTCCAGCAGTAACTCGATGTCAAATCACATAGCCCTTTGTTTGCAGCAGCCTACTCCCTCGTCTTCTCGCGTCTCTGTCGAACCGACTAGGCGGAACTGCCCCGCCTCCTACCACGCAGGAAAAGCCCACGCAGTATACTCCCTCCGTCTAGGTGACCAAGGTGGAGAGGAAAACGAGAGAACTTAATGTTTAGGGAGTATTTGCTAAGGCTGGTTGTACGGTACTAGCCTTAGCAATTTTGATGATGTGTCATAGAATTAAATGAAGAAAGAGAGAGAGTTGAGTACTATGTGTCATACATGGCAATAAATAAAGTACTACATGATACTAATATATGATACATGGCGCACGAGTACTAAGTATTATTAATACAGTTTTGCTAGAACTCATCTAGATAAGATATAATTTGGTCTCATTCATCTTTTATATCCATTGGATGTGATGCTATCGGTTTTCGGCCAATTTTCCTTATAAACTGGTCAATTCTCTTCTTCTTAATGAAAAGGCAGAGCTCCTGCCAGTTGCTCGATTTTTTTGGATGTGATGCTATAAGATGCGTATGTGCTGACGTGGGTTGTATTTGTTCTTGTGCAACAAACTGACCACTGCATGTCATGTTTGATAGTCTCAAGTCATTAAAAGCATACAAGCCCCACATCTCTTATTGGTTGATTCCTCTATTTATGTCAAAAAATAAGAAACAACTTGAGATTTAATGCACCACGCCTATGTGTTTGGTTTTCGTAAGATGACTTAATACTCACCAAGACGGAGAGAGTATTCGATTTGACAGCGGGTGGCGCAGTTTCCGATACGGCTTTAATGCAGACGAGGGAGGGAGTAGCTGTCGTGGTTCTAAGTCTGACAGTAGAGTGGGGGGTAGGTATGGAGAGGCAAGGTCCTAGCTATGGAGAGGTTGTAAACACAAGAGATGTACGAGTTCAGGCCCTTCTCGGAGGAAGTAAAATCCCTACGTCTCGGAGCCCGGAGGCGGTCGAGTGGATTATGTGTATATGAGTTACATGGTGCCGAACCCTTCTGCCTGTGGAGGGGGGTGGCTTATATAGAGTGCGCCAGGACCCCAGCCAACCCACGTAATGAAGGGTTTAAGGTACATTAAGTCTGGGGTGTTACTGGTAACACCCCACATAAAGTGTCTTAACGATCATAAAGTCTACTTAATTAGAGGCCGTTGCAGTGCAGAGTGCCTCTTGACCTTCTGGTGGTCGAGTGAGTCTTCGTGGTTGAGTCCTTCAAGTCAGTCGAGTGAGTCCCTCGTAGGTCGACTGGAAGGTGATCTCTGCTAAGGGTGTCCTCGGGCAGGGTACTTAGATTAGGTCTGTGACCCTACCCTAGGTACATGACCCCATCATTAGCCCCCGAATGGATTGAGGCTTGAGTGATGAAGGAGTTGATGTTGTTTCTGATTAGCCTTCGCATACTGGTCGTGCGTTGCTTTGAACCAAAAAATCTCTTTGTTGATAGTGAGCAACTTTTCTTCAGTCAACTCAATCCATTCTTTTCCTTCGTCGAGTGATCTTTTGGACTTCGCCGGTTTCCGAGCGACGGATCGCAGGAAATCCCGCGTCTGGCAGACTGATCTGCCGTTCGCGGATTCCGCGGGATGCGAAATTTGGGGAAGCGCGCGAAGCGGGGCGGACCACATCGCTCGGATGGGACAGGGCAGAGATGCCTCGATCCCCGTGCCGCTTTTTTCGCCACGTATCATGCCCGCGTAACTGTTTCAGGATATGATTAGATCGACCGGGCCCACTTGTCATCCACTCGGAAGGGATCTTATAAATGCGCCCGACGAGGGTTTTTTGAACAGTGCCTCAGCATTCTCTCTCTGCTCCCTTCGTCTCCGCCCAACGCGCTCGCTCTCGCCTCCGCACAACTTCTCCTCGCGCGCCTTGCCGGAAGCCATGGTTAAGGAGAAGACGGCGGCGCTGGAACGCGCGAAGAAGGCGTCGACGACGGAGAAGGCGAAGGGGAGATCCACCAGTCGCGGCGGGTCTTCGTCTAGATCTCGCCTGCCGAAAGGCTGGGTCTAGGGAGATTGGATCCAGTCGACCATCACGGAGAAGGACCTCCTCCACATGGCCAACGAGGGCCTGATCCCTCATGGAGCTGCGAGGCTTCCGGGGAAAGAGTGGCAGCCCCAGCCGGAGGAGGGTGAGTGCGTGCTTCTGGCTACCCATGTCGACCGTGGATTCTCTTTGCCGCCGAGCATTTTCTTCCGTGGTTTCTTGAACTTCTTTGGAGCGCAACTCCACCACTTCACCCCGAATTCTATCGCCTATCTTGCCGCATTCGTGTCCATGTGTGAGAGTTTTCTGGGTTGTCGACCGCATTGGGGCTTGTTCAAGCACATATTCACGTGTCGCTCTCAGACCGTGAAGAAGGCGAGCCCAGGCGACGAAAAAACCCGAGTTGTCCAAATGTGTGGGGGTCTGGGGATCCAGATGAGGAACAAGAGCACCTTCCCAGCCATGACATTTCCCGAGTCAGTCAGAGGCTGGCAATCGACCTGGTTCTACTGCCAGGATCAGTCGACGCCGGGGCAGTCGAGCGGACTCCCTCAGTTCACCATGGGTCGAGTGAACAAGCCCTCCTCTCTGAAGGTGATTCCGGAGGAGAAAGCCGACGTGAAGATGCTGATGGAGCATGTAGTTCAGTTGGTTCGGGAGGGAGTGACGGGTATGGATCTCCTGGAGGTTTTTCTTAGGCGTCGTATCCAGCCTCTTCAGTTCCGGAGCCATTGCATGTGGTTGTACTGCGGGACTGAGGATGTGACTCGGGTCAATCCAGAAGCAGTCGACGATGCCACTCTGGAAAGGTGGATGGCCGCTGTTACTGGGAACAAGGATAACCCTCGCGGAGCCAGAAGGATTCCTCCACTCGACTGCCACAGTGATCCAAACAAGGTATGTCATTGTATTCTCGTCGCATTTTATTTCTGTTTTCTCTGCCGATCAGTCGACTGATTTTTGTCTTGATGTCTATCAGGCCCTCACTGAGCTGTACTCGATGCCCAATGGAGCACAGGCTCCGACCGAGGAGGGAGAAGCGAGCGGGGGCGAGAGCCAGGAGGAGGAGTGGGACACGGACGCCGCTGAGGCTGATGATGATGATGATGACGATGATGACGATGACGATGAGGACGAGGAAGAGGAGGAGGAGGAGGAGGTCGCACCACCGCGCTCGGAAAGGCGGTCGAAACTTGTCCATGACCCTGCGACTGATCGCGGCGAGGGGATTGCGACTGTTACGCAGTCGACCAAGCGCCCTCGGACCACCTCTCCGGCACCGACTGAAAAGGCGTCGAAGCAGCCCAGGGCGGCCCCGTCAAAGCCGACCAAGCACCTGCCGAAGATGAAGGTGTCCATCCCCACCATATCAGGGTAATCATGTTGCTTAAGTCTTCTTGTTTTGTGTGAACTTTATCTCTGGTTGGCGCTGGAGTTAGTTGACTGATTCTTTGGAGTTGCAGTGCTGCTACTTCTGAGACCTCAGCCCGGGCTGACGACCATGAGATGGAGGACGCAGCAACCTCAAAACCTGGTACTATACTCTTAACACCGTTTCTAGTCGACTGACTCATGATCTCTAATTCTGATTCTTTTCTGTAGCTCCATCCAATGTTATTATCACTCTCCCTGATGATGATGAAGATGAGGAACCGCTGAAGCACAGAATGAGAAGGAAAGCGTCTGCCAGCAGGGTGCCCCAGGATGTGACGGTGCCTAAGACTCTGGTCGCGGAGGAGGAAAACGCCACTCGACACACTGTGTCCTTCGCAGATCCGCTGACGAGTGCTCCGCAGCCCTCCCTCTTCACGACGCACCACATCCCAGAGGACCAAGCTGGCGCAGCGAAGGAGGCGATACGCCAGGCAGGGATCATGATGGAGCAGTTGAGGACCATCCGGGATGCGAGCCAGGCAGCTTACGACGCCAGTTCCGCCCTCCAAAGCAATGTTCAGGTCAGTCGACCACCGTTTGTTCTGTTAGGATATGCTATCAAAAACTTTTCTTTCCAGAATTTATAGTAGTCACCCACTGGGTGTGTTGATTTAAACTCCGTGTTAGCGGGGGCACGCTGAGTGCACCCGCTGGGTGTAGTCCCCAAGGCTAAGGTCGACTGCTGGCAGTCGGCCTTAGGCTTCATAAGTTCAGTCTTTCCGTCATTCGACTATGGCGAATGGCTTTCGCAAACCGGTGGGGGCATGCTGAGTGCACCCACTGGGTGTAGTCCCCAAGGCTAAGGTCGACTGCTGGCAGTCGGCCCTAGGCTTCATAATTTCAGTCTTTCCGTCATTCGACTATGGCAACTGGATTTCGCAAACTGGTCGACTGGTCGATTCTGTCTTCAATAGGGTTAGTGGGGGCACGCTGAGTGCACCCACTGGGTGTAGTCCCCGAGACTACGGTCGAATGCTTGAATTCGGCTGTAGTCTTAGAAACGCGTGATTTTTCCTTTTCCACTCGGAAGTGAATTATCTTTGACATTTAGTCGATTGGTTCTTCGCAGAACTCCTGTGACCTTGCGGCTCGCTACACTGAACTGGAAAACAAGCACATTCAGCTCGAGCTGAATTTGAAGCTGGTTCAGGAGAATCTGACGAAGGCGAAGGAGGAGACCGAAGGTATGTTTGGTGAGACCTCGACGACGGCTTTTTCCCTTCATTTGTTTCAAAATCTGACCTTGCTGTAACTTGCATGTAAGGTGAGGGAGGCCCAAAGGAAAAAAGACCTTGAACTGGCTGAGAAGATCAAGCTTGTTGACGAGAAGTTAGCTTCAGTCACAAAGCTTGAGCAAGAAAATGCTACTCTGAAAGCTGGTCTTGGGAAGAAAAATGACCTGGAGGTCTTCCTGAGTGGCCTTGCCAAGAAGCTGTTTCTTATGCTTGAAGGTAAACCTTTACGCTCAACAATCATTTTCAACTGTGGTTTTTTCATTCGACCATTGCCTTGACTCTGTGATCGTCCTTGCAGAATTTTGTCAAAACTTTGAAGAAGAGACTAGCCGACTGGAACCAAACCTTGACCCCGTCAATTCTCCGGTGAACGACGAAGTTGCCATGAATGTTTTCCGACTGGAGTCCCGTGTTGCAGCTGTCGTGGACTATCTTGCAAGGCTGAAGGTCGCCACATCTCGCATCGACTCAACGCTCTGGCCCAGGGAGACACTCCAGAACGACCTCGAGTCGCTGATGGCTCGTTTGAACGCTGTCCCTGGTCGAGTGCAGGAGTGGAAAAAGTCCTCGGCTCGGTGTGGTGCAGATGTTGCTCTGTGTCTGGCCCGATTCCACTGCAAAGATGCGCGAGAAGACAAGCTGGCTGCCCTCCGGGTGGCCAACACCAAGAAACACGACTTCAGGTCCTTTATGGAAACTTTCCTTGCTGCTGCCACTCGGATCGCAGATGGAATTGATCTTGATGAGTTTGTTGCACCTTCCAGCCCTCCACAGGAGGGGTAAAAAACTTCTTCTAAGCTCGACGCTTTAAATTTGCCTCGGTATGCCGAGTGGAGTTGTAACCGATGATCCTTAACAGGCTTAGCGCCTGAGCACTTTCGGTTTCTTTAGGTATCGATCTGAACTTGAATTTGGTGTTTGAATATGATTGCTTTCGGCTCAAAATGTCTTTTGCAGGTTCGAAGCAAGACGCTCACTGCAGTCGACTTATTCCTTAATCCACTTAGGCGAGCGCTGGGCTGCAGCTAAGCCTCCCAAGTGAGAGGTTTGCTCTTCACTCGGTAGGATTTTGATAACTTAGGCGAGCACTGGGCTGCAGCTAAGCCCCCGAGTGAGAGGTTTGCCCTTCACTCGGTAGGATTTTGATAACTTAGGCGAGCGCTGGGCTGCAGCTAAGCCCCCGAGTGAGGGGTTTGCTCTTCACTCGGTAGGATTTTGATAACTTAGGCGAGCACTGGGCTGTAGCTAAGCCCCCGAGTGAGAGGTTTGCTCTTCACTCGGTGGGATTTTTATATCTTAGGCGAGCACTGGG
>NC_041387.1:89477009-89477354 GCF_002162155.2 Triticum dicoccoides | reverse complement strand
CTGCAGCTAAGCCCCCGAGTGAGAGGTTTGCTCTTCACTCGGTAGGATTTTGATAACTTAGGCGAGCACTGGGCTGCAGCTAAGCCCCCGAGTGAGAGGTTTGCTCTTCACTCGGTAGGATTTTGATAACTTAGGCGAGCACTGGGCTGCAGCTAAGCCCCCGAGTGAGAGGTTTGCTCTTCACTCGGTAGGATTTTCATCACTTAGGCGAGTACTTGGACTGCAGCTAAGCCTCCGAGTGGAAGTCTGGCTTACCACTCGGTAGGATTTTCATCACTTAGGCGAGTACTTGGACTGCAGCTAAGCCTCCGAGTGGAAGTCTGGCTTACCACTCGGTAGGATTTT
>NC_041387.1:89444809-89476683 GCF_002162155.2 Triticum dicoccoides | reverse complement strand
TCTTAGGCGAGCACTGGGCTGCAGCTAAGCCCCCGAGTGATAGGTTTGCTCTTCAGTCGGTAGGATTTTCATAACTTAGGCGAGCACTGGGCTGCAGCTAAGCCCCCGAGTGAGGGGTTTGCTCTTCACTCGTTAGGATTTTGATAACTTAGGCGAGCACTGGGCTGCAGCTAAGCCCCCGAGTGAGAGGTTTGCTCTTCACTCGATGGGATTTTTATATCTTAGGCGAGCACTGGGCTGCAGCTAAGCCCCCGAGTGAGAGGTTTGCTCTTCACTCGGTAGGATTTTCATCACTTAGGTGAGTACTTGGACTGCAGCTAAGCCTCCGAGTGGAAGTCTGGCTTACCACTCGGTAGGATTTTATTTAATCTTAGGCGAAACGGATTCACAGCTAAGCCTCCGAGTGGGAGTCTGGCTCACCACTCGGTAGGATTTTATTTAATCTTAGGCGAAACGGATTCGCAGCTAAGCCTCCGAGTGGGAGTCTGGCTCACCACTCGGTAGGATTTTTACAAACTTAGGCGAAACGGATTCGCGGCTAAGTCACCCACTGATGGGAAAATTTTATTGGACAAAATAAAAAGTGACAAAAATTATGGAGGAACTATGACACTATTATTTTGAGATCCATGAACTACAGAAGTACTTTATTGCAACTCATCCGAGTGATAAACTTAAGTGTAAAATGGGCGGAGTAGTTCCGCGTTCCAAGCTCGGGGCTCATCGATATTATGTTCGACGTTGTAAAGACGGTACGCCCCGTTGTGGAGAACTTTGGTGACGATGAAGGGTCCTTCCCAAGAAGGAGCAAGCTTGTGTTGTTTCTTCTGATCCACTCGGAGAACTAAATCTCCTTCCTGGAAGGCTCGACCCCTCACATTTCTGGCGTGGAAACGACGCAAATCTTGTTGGTAGATGGTCGACCGGATCAGAGCCATCTCCCTTTCTTCCTCTAAAAGGTCGACTGCGTCCTGCCGCGCTTGTTCAGCTTCTGCTTCGTTGTAGATTTCAACTCGAGGAGCATTGTGGAGAAGATCACTCGGCAAGACTGCTTCAGCTCTGTAGACCAAGAAGAATGGAGTTGTTCCGGTCGACCGATTAGGAGTGGTCCGCAGTCCCCAAAGCACCGAGGGAAGTTCGTCGACCCAAGCTCCAGCTGCATGCTTGAGATCACGCATCAGTCGGGGTTTCAATCCCTTGAGAATCAGGCCATTGGCTCGCTCTGCTTGTCCATTTGTCTGCGGATGGGCGACCGAAGCGTAGTCGACTCGTGTGCCTTGAGAGTTGCAGAAATCTCTGAATTCTTCCGAGTCAAAGTTCGACCCATTATCCGTAATGATGCTGTGCGGGACTCCATATCTGAATATCAGTTCCCTGATGAAGCTAACAGTAGCACTGGCGTCAAGGTTCTTGATTGGTTTAGCCTCAATCCACTTGGTGAACTTGTCGACTGCCACCAGTACATGCGTGAAGCCACTTCGCCCTGTTCTCAAAGGACCGACCATGTCCAACCCCCATACTGCGAAAGGCCAGACAAGTGGAATGGTCTTCAGAGCTGATGCAGGCTTGTGTGACATATTAGAGTAGAACTGACATCCCTCGCACTTATCCACTATTTCCTTTGCCATCTCATTCGCCTTTGGCCAGTAAAATCCGGCTCGGTATGCTTTGGCCACGATGGTCCGAGAGGACGCATGATGACCACAAGTTCCCGAGTGGATATCATTAAGGATGACTCGACCTTCCTCTGGTGTTATGCACTTCTGACCAACTCCAGTCGCGCTTTCTCTATATAACTGTCCTTTGATTACGGTAAAGGCTTTAGACCGAGGGACGATTTGTCGAGCCTCTTCCTCATCTTCCGGGAGCTCTTTTCTCAGGATATACGCGATATACGAAACTGTCCAGACGGGAATGACCACCAAGACCTCCATGACCAAGTCGACCACTGCTGGGACTTCAACCTCAGTCGGATCTGTGGCACTCTTGGGCTGTGGAGCTTCTTCGGTGAAAGGATCTTCTTTGACTGACGGAGTGTGTATATGCTCCAAGAACACACCACTCGGAATGGCTCCTCTCTTGGAACCTATCTTTGCTAGATCATCAGCAGCTTGATTTTTCAGTCGGGGTATATGATGGAGCTCCAACCCCTCGAACTTCTTTTCCAGCTTCCTCACTGCACTGCAGTATCCAGTCATGGCTGGGCTTCTCACGTCCCACTCCTTCATCACTTGGTTGACCACTAAATCCGAGTCGCCATAGACCATCAGGCGACGGACGCCGAGTGAAATGGCCATGCGCAATCCGTATAAGAGGGCCTCATACTCTGCCTCATTGTTGGAGGAATCAAAGTGAATCTGGAGCACATATCTGAGCTTATCTCCTCTGGGGGAAACCAGGACAACCCCAGCACCGGAACCATTCAACATCTTAGAGCCATCAAAAAACATGGTCCAATGCTCCAAGTGAACTTCAGTCGGCTGCTGCTGTTCAATCCACTCGGCGAGGAAATCTGCTATTGCCTGGGACTTAATGGCTTTCTTTGCCTCAAACTTGATATCAAGGGGAAGAAGTTCAATCGCCCATTTCGCCACTCGACCAGTTGCATCTCTGTTGTGCAAAATCTCTGATAGTGGAGCGTCGCTGACGACTGTGATGGAATGATCAGAGAAATAATGAGCAACCTTCTTTGTGGTCATGTATATTCCATACACAAGCTTCTGATAATGAGGATATCTCTGCTTGGATGGAGTCAAGACTTCAGACAAATAATACACTGGGCGCTGAACTTTGAAAGCTTTTCCTTCTTCTTCCCGCTCGACCGTAAGCACTGTACTGACGACTTGTCCTGTGGCTGCGATATAAAGCAACAGAGGCTCTTTGCTGATTGGAGCAGCAAGCACCGGCTGGGTGGAGAGCAGAGCTTTTAGCTCGGCAAACGCTGCATCAGCTTCTGGAGTCCACTCGAACTTGTCTGCCTTCTTCATCAGTCTGTAAAGAGGCAATGCCTTTTCACCGAGTCGTGAGATGAATCGACTTAATGCGGCCAAGCATCCAGTAAGCTTCTGGACATCGTGCACTCGCACATGGCGTTTCATTCGGAGAATAGTGCCGATCTTTTCTGGATTAGCGTTGATCCCTCGCTCGGAAACGAGAAAACCGAGTAACTTGCCACCAGGAACTCCGAATGTGCACTTTGATGGATTGAGCTTGATATCATACCTTCTGAGGTTGGCAAATGTTTCAGCGAGGTCGGCGAGCAGGTCGGAACCTTTTCGTGACTTGACGACGATATCATCCATATACGCTTCCACATTCCGACTGATTTGAGTGAGTAGACACTTCTGAATCATTCGCATAAATGTGGCTCCGGCATTCTTGAGGCCGAATGGCATGGTGATATAGCATAAGCACCCGAATGGAGTGATGAAAGCTGTTTTTACTTTGTCGGGTCCGTACAGACGGATCTGGTGATACCCGGAGTAGGCGTCTAGAAAAGACAATCTCTCGCATCCCGTGGTCGAGTCAACAATTTGATCTATGCGAGCGAGAGGAAAATGATCTTTCGGGCAGGCCCGATTGATGTGCTTGAAATCAATGCTCATTCGGAGTGATTTGTCCTTCTTAGGGACCATGACGACATTAGCGAGCCACTCGGAGTGGTATATCTCTTGGATAAATCCTGCCGCCAACAGTCGAGCCACTTCCTCACCAATGGCTTTTCTCTTCTGGACGGCGGACCGCCGAAGATGCTCTTTGACTGGTTTAGCTGATGAGTCGACTCTTAGGCGATGCTCAGCCAGTCCCCTGGGAACACCTGGCATGTCAGCGGGCTTCCATGCAAAAATGTCCCAGTTCTCACGGAGGAACTGGATGAGCGCTTCTTCCTATTTCGGGTTGAGTGTTGTGGAGATGTGGGTCGGGGCTGCATCGGGGTCGGTCGGGTGAATGTGAACAGGCTTCGTCTCACCGGATGACTGAAATGCAGATTCTGTGGCAGGTTTCTTGGATCACAGCAAATCACTTGGATCTGCGCTTTGCTTGTATTCTTCAAACTCGACCGCTGTCACCTGGGAATCAACAATCTTTGAGCCCTTCTGAAAGCACTCTTCTGCCTTTTTCCGATCACCAGTGACAGTGATCACTCCTTTGGGGCCGAGCATCTTCAATTTGAGGTACACGTAACATGGTCGAGCCATGAACCGTGCATAAGCTGGTCTCCCCAAAATGGCGTGATATGCACTCTGAAAATCCACAACCTCAAACGTCAACTTCTCTTTGAGAAAATGTTTCGAATCACCAAACACCACGTCCAGAGCTATTTGGCCGAGTGACTCGGCTTTCTTCCCTGGTATAACTCCATGAAAGCTCATGTTACTGGTGCTCAGTCGGGACATCGGAATGCCCATTCCTTTCAGTGTGTCTGCATACAACAAATTCAGCCCGCTACCACCGTCCATCAGCACTTTTGTCAGTCGAGTGCCTTCGACAACTGGATCGACCACCAAAGCTTGCCTCCCGGGGGTGGCAATATGAGTCGGGTGATCAGATTGGTCGAATGTGATGGGTGTTTGGGACCATCTTAGATAATTTGCTTTTGCTGGGGTAACCATGTTCACCTCACGGTTAATGACTTTCAATCGACTCTTGCTTTCCACATCTGCAAAGATCATCAGAGTGGAGTTGACATGCGGATATCCTTCCTCACTGTCCTCCTTTTCCTTGTCTTCGACCTTGTCCGACTCCTTTTCCTTGTCTTTGGACTGTTTTCCTTGAAACTGCTGGATCAGGAGTCGACATTAGCGAGTGGTATGCTTTGGGTAAATGATATTCCCCTCTTCGTCTTTTTTCGTGTGGATGTGACACGGCATATCCATCACGTCGTTCCCTTCTTTATCCTTTACCTTCTTAGGGTTCCAGGATCCTTTTGGTTTCCTTTTAAACTTTCCATGAGTCACGGCCAGAGCCTGTCCAGGAGCTGCCGGTTCAGCCTTCCGCTTCTGTTTCCGACTGGTGTTTCCCTTTTCTGACTGGCTCGGCTTGTGCTTGCCGCTTCGGAGTCGGTCTTCTTCTTCACCGTTGGCGTACTTGGTAGCAATCTCCATCATCCGACTCAAGGTCATGTCACCGGTTCGACCAAATTTCAAACTCAATTCTCTGTTCTTGACACCATCCTTGAAGGCGCAGACTGCCTGATGGTCAGACACATTCTCCACAATATGGTGCAAAGTGATCCACCTCTGAATATACTCCCTGAGAGTCTCATTGGTTTTCTGCACGCAGACCTGCAGCTCCGTCAATCCAGCCGGTCGCTTGCAAGTTCCTTCAAACATTCTAACGAACACTCGGGACAGATCTTCCCAAGTGTAAATGCTGCTAGGAGGTAACTGAGTCAACCACGCTCTGGCAGAACCTTCCAGCATGAGGCGCAAATGCTTCATGGCCACCTCGTCATTCCCACCACCAATCTGAACCGCCACTCGGTAGTCCTCAAGCCAAGTTTCAGGCTTAGACTCACCAGTGAACTTGCTGACTCCTGTTGCCAACCTGAAATTGGGAGGGATCACTGTGGCTCTGATAGCTCTGCTGAAACATTCCGGACCAGAAACATGCACTTGACTGCTCGTGGGCGCATCTCTGTCGGGTCCACCTCGATGGGCTCTGTTCCGGTCGACCAAGCCTTGCACGATAATGGATCGCGCGTCGAAGCCTGGTTCTCTGGGGTCGACTGGAACTCTTCGCCCTGCACTCAGCTGACGTCTGTCATCTTGCTGACGAGGGGCGTAGGACCCACCCCTCAGAGGGGAAGTGGGCACTCGACGCCTATCATCTCGGTCGTGTCGGTCCCCATGTTGGTCTCACCGATTCTCGCGTCCTTCACGCCGCGGAGGCGATCTGGGACTGTGAGCCGACTGAACCGTATTCGCAGCAACGGATCGACTGTGAATTCTGTTGCGCGACTGCGACACGGCTGAATTCTGATCTCCTGCTGCTCGGAGCAGATCCCTGATCTGCATCAAGCCTCTGCCAGCTTCCGACTGAGAGGGCTGGATGGACTCTGCTATACGGGTCGCAGCTGCTAAATTCTGGATTGGGGTTCGATATACCTGAGTCGGCGGGAAGAGTTGACGTCGACTGGTGTCGGGAACTCGTTGCCGCGCGCGCTCGTCGAGTGCTCGCTGAAGATTCTCCAAGCGAGCACGTTCGGCCAAGTTGGCCAAACGTGCCTCCTCCAAGGTGCGAGCCTCGGGGGTTTCTCCTGCAATGGGAGTATGCAGGGCATCCACGTTCCTGCGGCGAAGTTCCTCTCTTTGCAGAGAGTCGAGTGGCTCGGGCTGATACTCTTCATGGTCTCGTGCGGGGTCGCCTCCGTCGCCTGCCCCACCATCACGGGCGAAGCCAGGGGGACTGCGGGGCCCGTCGACCATCAGGATTTCCGCCGCTGGATCACTGCTATCGCACTCGGATGCTGTCTCTACGGAGCCAGTCGACAGATCGAACAGGCCGTAGAGAGATTCGTCGGGCTCGATTGCCGCAACTTGAGTGGTGGCCGTCTGGCGAGCCACCGTGTGCCTCACCCACCGCTGAAGCCTCGACCGGCCCGAGCGCTTGCGCTGGCGGGAGACCGGGAGGGTGGCCGATGGGGGAGTCGACCGATACGGGGTCGACGGTTGCCGCAGTAGAACGCCGCGGACACATGCGCGAAAATGCGTCGCACCGCCGACGGGGAGCGCATCGACGTCGAGTGGAGCCTCCTGGAGCCAGGCGGAGTCGTCGGCGACGAAGGTGAGAGCACCGAGACGGATCTCTCGACCCTCGACCAAAACTCTAGCAGCCACCATGATGAAAGTACTCGGAAGAATCGCAACTTCTCCACAAAATCGCTAAGACACCCGCCCCACGGTGGGCGCCAACTGTCGTGGTTCTAAGTCTGACAGTAGAGTGGGGGGTAGGTATGGAGAGGCAAGGTCCTAGCTATGGAGAGGTTGTAAACACAAGAGATGTACGAGTTCAGGCCCTTCTCGGAGGAAGTAAAAGCCCTACGTCTCGGAGCCCGGAGGCGGTCGAGTGGATTATGTGTATATGAGTTACAGGGTGCCGAACCCTTCTGCCTGTGGAGGGGGGTGGCTTATATAGAGTGCGCCAGGACCCCAGCCAACCCACGTAATGAAGGGTTTAAGGTAAATTAAGTCTGGGGTGTTACTGGTAATGCCCCACATAAAGTGTCTTAACGATCATAAAGTCTACTTAATTATAGGCCGTTGCAGTGCAGAGTGCCTCTTGACCTTCTGGTGGTCGAGTGAGTCTTCGTGGTCGAGTCCTTCAAGTCAGTCGAGTGAGTCCCTCGTAGGTCGACTGGAAGGTGATCTCTTCTAAGGGTGTCCTCGGGCAGGGTACTTAGATCAGGTCTGTGACCCTACCCTAGGTACATGACCCCATCAATAGCGGTTCCCGATATGTTGAACGGCCGATGCATCCTCCTTCAATTAATGCATGAGGGAAGTAATGGGAGGAGGTCTGGGAAAAGAGGCTGCACGATGTGAATGCAATGCAGTTTGCCCTCATTGCCCTCATATAAAGGCGCCCCTCCATTCCAATGCATCTACCACATCGTACGCACCTAAGCATTTGCCTAGGCACCTACACTAAGCGCAAAATAGCTCACTCCAGACCCATGGCGGCGATGCGCGTGAGCGGCCAGCGGCTGCACTAGATGGTCCACGACGCCGGCCTGCGGCATGGCGCTGAGGATCGTCCCCAGACGGTGTTGGAGACCGGCTGGTGGATGGCCGCCATCGACGCCAACTACGACTCTCAGTTGGACCAGATGATCGTTTCCACCAGCAACAAGTTCACCGTCCTCAAGAAGCTCGTGGACAATATCGCCATACCCCTCCATCCCGCGCGCCTTGGCTCCTCATTGCCTGCCACCCTAATCGGCCTCCATGGCCAGAACCTCTTTGAAGCACTGGTGGCCCTGCGACTGCCCGTCGATGCCACGAAGAATGTCCACCTGGAGGTCGCGCTCACCGCGAGGCGCCTCGCCCTGCAAGAATTCGTCGACCTACACATCCACGTGTACGAGCTAATTGTGTACATAGGTATCTACAAGGCCAGTGAGGATGCTACGATGTTGGCCGTCCTCAACTGGCTGGAAGCCTTGGATGCCTTTGCTGAGAAGCACCTCGACCTCGTCACAAAAGCCGCCGCTACTTAGCCGCCGGTCGGTGGCCCGGCGCAATAAGTTGAGGAGGAGTAGGTCGTACATTCATGGATCCATCTTTCTTCTTGCCTTCTATAACCACCACTACGATCGCATCATCGTGGCCTTAATTCTTATTTTGCTGTTGCATTCTCGTTCCAGTCAATACCGACATGTGCGATCCCTTGGCTTAATTATATGCATCACTGTAACTAGTACTCCATCCATCAATTTATAAGTTGTGCTTATGTCAGGACCCCGACTCAATGCCACATAGATCTAGCATGTAACACTTCATATCACTTTGCGGCCTCACGCACGGTATTCCCACGGGTGTCGCCTTACCGTTACCCGGGACCGTTTGCGCCTTTTGGCACACGTATATGACAGTGTCGCTAGCATCCATATGATAAGGAGCCCGGGCTGACATGGCTAGTCGTAAATCCAAAGTGGCACAAACTTACAGGGACAGGCATCCATGACCCAGCATCGAACGTGTCGGTCATCAGCGAGTGAATCCAGGCTGTAGCACTGGGCTAGCAGGACTCCGGTGAACCGGGCTGTAGCGGGCTAACAGGACTCCGGTATTCATCGCGTGACATTTCCCCGAAGGGACAGACACAGGAACGAAGAAGGACACATGCCGGCCAGCCTAAGTGTTCCGGAGCAGTAGCAAGCTACCATGGCTCAGTGGAAACACTAGGAGACATTTCCCGGTAAGAGAGGCTACTCAAGATAAACAACTAGATGGTCAGATCCCACACATACCAAGCATTTCAATAACATCCACACAATATGCTCGATATGTGCAAATACAACATGGCATCACAACATGTCTCTACGACTCAAGTAATTATTCATTAGTCTCCGAGGAGCGAGATATTACAAACATGGGTCTCACGACCCAACAATCAGAGCATACAAGTCAAAGCACAAGCGGAAGCTATCATGTCTGAGTACAGACATCTATAAATGAAAAAGGCTGAGAAGCCTGACTATCTATCAGATCCTGCCGAGGGCACAAGATCGTAGCTGAGGTAACAAGCTAAACGTCGAAGTCCACGCGAAACTACTAGTGAGACCGAAGTCTCTCTGCATAAACATAAAATAGGAAAACGTGAGTACAAATGTACCCAGCAAGACTTACATCAGAACTATCTACATATGCATCATTATCAACAAAGGGGATGGTGGGGTTTAACTGCAGCAAGCCAGCTTTGACTCGGTGGCTATCCTAAACTACGACTGCAAGCGACTCTTTTGAGGTGGCGCACACGAGTCCACATATTCACCATATCAATACACCACTATGGATCCGCTCCCGTCTCCCTACGAGAACGCCATCCATAGCACTCACACTTATCTTGCGCATTTTAAAGTATCCACTTTCACTTGTCTATGAACTGATATAAGCAACCCAGAAGTCCTTTTCCGCGGACACGGCTATTCGAATAGATCATATTAACCCTGCAGGGGTGTACTTCTTCACACACGCTCTCACCACTTACCGCCGTTTACACGACATGTACTCGGCAACCTTCAAGCGGAAGCCCAATGTGGGTGTCGGCCACGGCCTGCCTAAACACTCGAGTCTCTAATCCAGGTTTATCGCCTATTCGGGTTCCATCCATGAGGAGATCCGGCCGGAGTTTCGCTCACAGCCCCAAATGATGTGAACAGGGTTCCGTGACACCAAACGGGCGCCCGGTTTACCCGGCCACGTGCCTACCGCATCACAGCCCACCCCTACGGTCAGCGCTGCGCACGGCCTCCAGCATACTACAAACACCAGAAACTACTTGCAACTCCTGGACAGAGGACAAGGGTGATTAAGAAGCCGAGAGGGTCCATTGGTTTCGGGCCCAATGCGTGGTAGTAGCTGAATCATGGATCACAAACACAGAACTCAGTTCCTGAGGACGGCTGCAATGAGACAACCCACCATGTACTCCTACATGGCCTCTCACCGCTACCTTTACCAAATCGTGTTCACACACTTAGCTCACCCACAGTAGGACATGTTCACACGCCTCTGATTCATCCCCGATGAATCAGACCTGACTCAACTCTAAGCAGTAGCAGGCATGACAAACAAGCAAGAATGAGTAGGCACAACAGGGCTCAAACAATTCCTACTCATACTAGTGGGTTTCATCTATTTACTGTGGAATGACAGGTCATGCAAAGGATAAAGGGGTTCAGCTACCGCAGCAAGTAACAGATGAATCGTTGTTGTCCTAATGCAGTAAAAGAGAGCAGGAGCGAGAGAGTGGGATTGTATCGGAATGAACAAGGGGGTTTTGCTTGCCTGGCACTTCTGAAGATAACATTGAGTCTTCATCAGTGTCAACGATCGTATCATCGGTATCGCGTCTATCGAGAGGGGACAATTACCGGCAAATACAGAAAAGACACGATCAATGCAATGCACAATATGATGCATGCTATGACATGGCAATATGAATGTGTTTTGGGCTAATGCACCTAAAACCAGATTAAATGAAGTTGGTTTGAATATAAAATTCAAATTCAAACTCCATATGTGAATATTCAAATGCCATTTAGTTGATTTGTGCTAAACAGCACCTATAAGTTGTTCTAACATGCATGAAAATGGTACAGATGGATTCCTTGAATTTTTCTGATAATTTTTCATATATAAATTATTTAATTTGGAGTTACGGTTAATTTTCTATGATTTTTAGAAGTTTTAGGCATTTTCTGGAATTTCCTATATAAAAATAAATCCAGAAAAGAATTTACTGCGTCAGCACTACGTCAGCATGACGTAAGCGAGTCAACGGGCAGCCCAGGTCAAACTGACCAGTGGGTCCTCCGTGTCAGTGACTAACCTAACTAACTGGGTTAGTTAGCGTTTTAATTTAAACTAACCTAGATTAATTAGGCGGGCTGGTCCCGCATGTCAGTGACACAGGGGGAGGTCAAACCCCGGTCAAATGGCCCAAACAGGCCGGCGGCTCAACGCCGGCGGCAACAGGCACGGCGGAGGGCTTCGGGATCGCTCCTCCGACGACCAAATCGGCGACTGAGGGGCTCTACGCGTAGCTGGGAGTCGCCCGCATCCATTTATGCAAACGGGAGGGGCTGAGGTGGCCCGAGCTCACCGAAACGGGGCCCGCGGCGGCGACCGGAGCACGGCGAGGTCGGGGTTGGTGCTAGAGGGCACGGCAGGTCGCACGGGTGGGCGCGCTCGGCTCCTGGAAGGGTGCTGAGCACGTTGCCGTGCTCGGGGGTTAGCTACGGTGGCTCTAGCCCCGTCTGCGTCATCGCCGGCGGCGAGGAACGGTCGGCTCCGACAGTCGGGGCGGTTAGAAGGCACGGACGGGCACGGGGAGAGAGGGGAAATGGACAGGGGCTCACGAGGGGTCGGGAGAGAAGCTCGGTGGGCTCGGGGAAGCCTCTGCAACGGCGAATTGACGACGGCGATCTCCGGGCACCGGAGATGAAGACGACGGCGCTCCGGTCGACTGCGGCCTCCTCTGGTCGCGTGCGTCGCGTGTGTAGCTTCACGGGGTCAGGGCGGAGCTCAGGGACGCATAGTGGGAGCGAGGGGGTGGCTGTGGCCCCGGTAAACGGCGTCGGCGGCGATGGGCTCCGCTCGGGAAGGGAGCAGAGAGGGGAGGGAGATCCAGAGAGCGAGGGAGAAGTGAGAGGGGGTCGGGGAGGCGCGTGGCGTCGTCCGGGGCGTCGCTGGGGAGGCCAGGGAGGAAGCAAGAGGTGGCCGAGCAGGGTGGAGGTGGCGCGCGCGGCGGTGTCGCGGTGTCCGTCCTCCTGGCAAGGAGGAAGACGACAGGGGAGGGGGGGCGGCGGTGGGCTGGGCCACTGGGGAAGCTGGGCCGGCTCTGGTGGGCTGCACGGTGAGGCCAGGTAAGCTCTGTTCTTTTTATTTTTTTTTCTGTTCTGTTTCCCTTTTTATATTATTTTGCCACTGTTTTCAAATTTAAACAAATTCAAAACAGTGCCAAATATCCTCTGAATAATTTATGTTGCTAGATGGACTTTTCCAACAGCACATAAAACATTTCAAAGTTATCTGAAAATATATCCCATATATTATGAATATAATTCCAGATTCAAATACAATAATGATTTAAATTCAGTGCCCAAAATATTCCACATAAATGTTCACTATTTTTGGTTTGGTCTTCAAAGCCTTGCCAAAATTATCAAACATTTATGAAGGCATGTTGGAAACAATGAATGCAATTTTAAGGGTTCTTGCCCCTCTTTTAAATTGATTTCTGAGGCTTTCACTTTCCTCATTTCAAGTTTAAGAGGAAATAAACATGATGCAACACATGACTAGCTAGCTCAGAGCATACCAGAACAAGGGATGTGACAACTCACCCCCACTAAACAAGAATCTCGTCTCGAGATTCAAGCGTAGGGTAAGGTGAAGGGGAAACGCAACTAGTATAATCTTCACGATCCAGGGTGCACTTCAGTTGAACGTTGATTCATTCACCATCATTGTCTTGATGTCTTGCTCTGAGAAATCCTGCCAACATGACATGGAGGGAAGAAGGAGACTCTAGAAGGGTCGATCTTCTTGAAGGTCGAACAACTCACGAAATGAGACATAGAACCATCTCTTGGGTTGAGACACGAGATACACAGCAAGAGGGGTGGAAGAAACGGATGACGAAGGTTCACTAGGTGGACAACAATTCCACACTTAAGAAGGTGGTAAACGATTGTTAACGTAGCGAGGAGTTGAGTTGCCATGATACCATAACGATACACCTTAGGGAAGGTGACTCGTAGAGATATCCCCTTAAGTGGCAAAAAGAATTACTTTTGATTCAGAGATCATTGAAATTCTTTAAACCAGCCTAAGACAATTCTCGAGCGATCGTTTGGAGGGGGTCGGTAGAATGGCATACTCAAACTTGGATGATGTGGATTACCTTGTTGAAGACAACGTAATGGATGAATTTGCTTATCACCGGAAATGGAAGAGACCCATGGTAGAATGGCACATTGGCGGTGCAAGCTGGCAACAAAATGCAAATGCTGGGAATGATTCTGGTAACTGGGGAAGAACCCAACAATAGGGAGTGAATTCACTGTTTGAGTAGGTCATAGCATTGCCGAGGGAACTGAGAGCAAACCCAGTTAGTGCCGATGATAACACGTAGCGCTTGTGCGTGCTCTCAAGAACTTGAGCATTTCCACAATCATCAAGATTCTACCAATATCCGTGTCAAGGATCCTGGCAACACAGCTTGCTACCATGACGAATGATGATGGATGATGCAAATGCAAAGGAAGATAATACTTTCTCAGATTTCACCCTTGGCAGGGCTAGGGAAATAAAATCTGGATGATCGACCGAGAGACATTTAGCACTCCGCTTCTAATGTTCTCCTTGATGTGCTAGTGTAACCCATTCATAGATATGGTTTGATATCTAGAACATCAAGTAAAAAGGTCGGACTTCGGGAGCACAGGAATCCATAAGGAATAACTACGGAGGTAAATCCTACGAAGTCCTCATGGGGAGGTGGCCAACTTCCTCAATCATGGTATTATAATAACAGGTCTTCCGGCTGGGTGGGGCTGGCCACGACATCCACTTTACCGGTTTCCAAGGGATCGATATTATAGTTCTTGGAAAATGTTCCAAACCATCATATCTGCCTGAGATTCAGATCTGGTTGGTGTCAGGATATTCCAGACTCATCGAGTCTAGGAAGAAAAATGAAAGTTTGCAACACAAATCGACGAGATGACGTTGCGAGATTCTCGGGGAGCGAACTACGATAGCAAGCTCCAAAACATGAGCTGGTTCTGCTACACACATGTGAACACGTTGTCCCAGACAAACATTATCACATGGTAGTCTTACAACAAAACACTACCGAGTTCAGGTGGGGAACCATCATTAATGACATCGAGGTCTCCACGCGTGGAAGTCCAAAGAGTTCACCTTGAACAGACTCCTTTATCTTTGAACAACTCAATCAGTGGCTTGGTGTGCTCGGAACACATATGGAATGAAGGTTGCAAGTCTCCAGACCACAGAATATTTCGCACGTATGCATGACTGACTTGGGATGATTCCAGAGGAAGCAAAACTAACTTTCTCAAATCCATGGCGGCAACTTTCACCAAATGCACGTGTATAAGAGGAAGTCACTCCTTTCATCAAACAAATACTTCATGAGCTAGCATGAAGAAAATGCTTTCAAAAGTTTCCAACACTAACTTAATGTTCAGAAAAATTATGGAGAAGACAAGGATGTTGTCGATGGGCTCAACAACAATTCATCCAGGTTTCCATATAAAAGGAATTCCATAGTTAAGTGAACACAGTGATAGCATTGATCAGACCAAAAGATGTAATGGTGTATGCTCGAGGAAAATCCACGAGTAAGACAACATTACGAACATCGTTGGTTCTGACTTGATTTGAGGATAGCCCATACCCAAATCAAAGTTTTGATAAGACAATAGGTCCAGCAACTGATCACAGGGACCAATCGATGAAGATGTCATCTTTCTCCAACACACACTACACAAGGATATCCCTTTGGAACGAACTAAGTCAGGCAAGCTTTTATCTTCCAACTCTCCAAGTTGTTGTCTAGCTTAACCAACTAGCTCAGGGATATCTAACACCGATTCTTGGAGAGAAGGTGGTTCACAAAAAACCAACTTGATCACGAGCTCAACATAACAGTCAGGGGACAACCTGGTAATACTTCCGAGAAGATATTCGGAAAACCACGAACCACCGGTATGTTACTAAACTTGAGAACAATCTTGCCTTTGAGGGCAAGACGACATGATCAAATGAGTGAGGACTTGAAATAACTCCTAACTCATTGGTCGAGGAGTGCACCAGAAATAGGGACTAGGTAGCACAATCAGTCTTAGGGTGACGATTCAACAATCAACACGCTAAGAACGAGGTTATCGTCCATTTAACTACCAAGCAATAGAGTTGCTAGCAGTATTGACTTCATACACCATAATTCATTTGTCGGCATTCCGGTTACAATAACACCGGATCCGAGGAATGAGCAATGATGGCAAGAAGTATCACTGTACCAAGAGTTCATAGGATGGTGTGCAATTCCTATAACAATCTCGATATCAAATAAGGTAATACTCCAAGGTAGAACAGAACAAAAGCTGGATTGGCATTTGATCTGCGGAATACAACTACTTTGACCCAATCCTAGATATGGATGAGGTACTGGAGTTTGTTTCTCCAAGTCATTCAGGACAGAATGGCTTGACGGACCACAAGGGTAATAGGCATCGATAAACGAATGCATGCATACCCTTGATATCAATTGATAGACGAAGGTCAGTAGACAACTAAAGAGGGACAACTCAAAGGAACATATAATTTTCTGAGTTGTGGATGCATAGATTAGTATGTCGAACGAAGTTCAACATATTTCTTCCGGATAACCCATGCAGAAAGGTAGAACTGGCAGAGCCACAATATATAATGGAGAACTCATCAAGAATAATCCTGTTGTGATATTTCAGTTCAACGAGGAATTTCTGCCATAAGTAGTTCATGGTATTTGGAAGAAGAAGATACCACGGACTTCAAGGACTATTGCAAAGGTTACTAATATCCTAAAGGCACTAGCAATTACTATCAACATGAAGTAGGTAGAGTGAATCTCGGGTTCAAGAACCCAGGAACAGAATACCTATTACTAAGTAGCATCACGGGATGCTTTCGAGAATGATGGCCAGAATCATCACACTGGGAACACAAATCATGGCTAAATTACTAGATGATCCCCTAAGACACCTAGGGTCATAATAATATCTCCAACATATATGCCAAGGTAACGGAGTACCTCAACTCAACAATTAGTGTGATTGAGCTGGCATAAAGGAACATCGAAACCAGAGGGAAAGGATTTTGCAAATGCATCAGACTATTTAGAAACCTGGAATGACTCGGACAGCATAATGGCTGTAAATGCTCAGAAAAGATTTGAGACATTCACAAAATTGGTGGCATAACCACTCAGAAGCACAATATCACGGTTTCGAGATCAACAGTTAACGTACGGAAGTAGTAGAAACTGAACTCAAGCTTAATCCAACAATCTTATAAGTCCACTGATTAGTAACACGTGATCCTGATAGAAAGAAGAGATAGCCTAGTTCTTAATCCCCGTAGAAGAGAAGATGATGACTCAGATCAGAAGGCCATGAGGTATAAGGAGTAAAAAGAGCCTTACGTTCCATCCCACAATCAATTCCCTTATATAACTAAAGAATTTCTAGACTCGACTTCGACCAGTTTGGCTTGGTAATCCTACAGGCAGTCAAGCTCTGGTACCAACGCTGTCAGGACCCCGACTCAATGCCACATAGATCTAGCATGTAACACTTCATATCACTTTGCGGCCTCACGCACGGTATTCCCACGGGTGTCGCCTTACCGTTACCCAGGACCGTTTGCGCCTTTTGGCACACGTATATGACAGTGTCGCTAGCATCCATATGATAAGGAGCCCGGGCTGACATGGCTAGTCGTAAATCCAAAGTGGCACAAACTTACAGGGACAGACATCCATGACCCAGCATCGAACGTGTCGGTCATCAGCGAGTGAATCCAGGCTGTAGCACTGGGCTAGCAGGACTCCGGTGAACCGGGCTGTAGCGGGCTAACAGGACTCCGGTATTCATCGCGTGACATTTCCCCGAAGGGACAGACACAGGAACGAAGAAGGACACATGCCGGCCAGCCTAAGTGTTCCGGAGCAGTAGCAAGCTACCATGGCTCAGTGGAAACACTAGGAGACATTTCCCGGTAAGAGAGGCTACTCAAGATAAACAACTAGATGGTCAGATCCCACACATACCAAGCATTTCAATAACATCCACACAATATGCTCGATATGTGCAAATACAACATGGCATCACAACATGTCTCTACGACTCAAGTAATTATTCATTAGTCTCCGAGGAGCGAGATATTACAAACATGGGTCTCACGACCCAACAATCAGAGCATACAAGTCAAAGCACAAGCGGAAGCTATCATGTCTGAGTACAGACATCTATAAATGAAAAAGGCTGAGAAGCCTGACTATCTATCAGATCCTGCCGAGGGCACAAGATCGTAGCTGAGGTAACAAGCTAAACGTCGAAGTCCACGCGAAACTACTAGTGAGACCGAAATCTCTCTGCAAAAACATAAAATAGGCAAACGTGAGTACAAATGTACCCAGCAAGACTTACATCAGAACTATCTACATATGCATCATTATCAACAAAGGGGATGGTGGGGTTTAACTGCAGCAAGCCAGCTTTGACTCGGTGGCTATCCTAAACTACGACTGCAAGCGACTCTTTTGAGGTGGCGCACACGAGTCCACATATTCACCATATCAATACACCACTATGGATCCGCTCCCGTCTCCCTACGAGAACGCCATCCATAGCACTCACACTTATCTTGCGCATTTTAAAGTATCCACTTTCACTTGTCTATGAACTGATATAAGCAACCCAGAAGTCCTTTTCCGCGGACACGGCTATTCGAATAGATCATATTAACCCTGCAGGGGTGTACTTCTTCACACACGCTCTCACCACTTACCGCCGTTTACACGACATGTACTCGGCAACCTTCAAGCGGAAGCCCAACGTGGGTGTCGGCCACGGCCTGCCTAAACACTCGAGTCTCTAGTCCAGGTTTATCGCCTATTCGGGTTCCATCCATGAGGAGATCCGGCCGGAGTTTCGCTCACAGCCCCAAACGATGTGAACAGGGTTCCGTGACACCAAACGGGCGCCCGGTTTACCCGGCCACGTGCCTACCGCATCACAGCCCACCCCTACGGTCAGCGCTGCGCACGGCCTCCAGCATACTACAAACACCAGAAACTACTTGCAACTCCTGGACAGAGGACAAGGGTGATTAAGAAGCTGAGAGGGTCCATTGGTTTCGGGCCCAATGCGTGGTAGTAGCTGAATCATGGATCACAAACACAGAACTCAGTTCCTGAGGATGGCTGCAATGAGACAACCCACCATGTACTCCTACATGGCCTCTCACCGCTACCTTTACCAAATCGTGTTCACACACTTAGCTCACACACAGTAGGACATGTTCACACGCCTCTGATTCATCCCCGGCGAATCAGACCTGACTCAACTCTAAGCAGTAGCAGGCATGACAACAAACATAAATGAGTAGGCACATCAGGGCTCAAACAACTCCTACTCATGCTAGTGGGTTTCATCTATTTACTGTGGCAATGACAGGTCATGCAAAGGATAAAGGGGTTCAGCTACCGCAGCAAGTAACAGTTGAATCGTTGTTGTCCTAATGCAGTAAAAGAGAGCAGGAGCGAGAGACTGGGATTGTATCGGAATGAACAAGGAGGTTTTGCTTGCCTGGCACTTCTGAAGATAACATTGAGTCTTCATCAGTGTCAACGATCACATCGTCGGTACAACGTCTACCGAGGGGGAACAACACCGGCAAACACAGAAGAAACACGATCATTGCAATGCACAATATGATGCATGCTATGACATGGCAATATGAATGTGTTTTGAGCTAATGCAACTAGCAACAGATTAAATGAAGTTGGTTTGAATACAAGATTCAAATTTAAACTCCATATGTGATTATTCAAATGCCATTTAATTGATTTGTGCTAAACAGCAGCTATAAGTTGTTCTAACATGCATGAAAATGGTACAGATGGATTCCTTGAATTTTTCTGATAATTTTTCATATATAATTTATTTAATTTGGAGTTACGGTTAATTTTCTATGATTTTTAGAAGTTTTAGGTATTTTCTGGAATTTCTGAATTATTATAGAAAATGATTATCTGCGTCATCATTGCGTCATGCTGACCTCAGCAGGTCAACAGACCGGGTCCAGGTCAAACCTAACACTGGGACCCACATGTCATTGGCTCTGTACTAACAGAGAGTTAGTTTTGTTAAACTAAAATAGCCAGGGGTTAGTTTAGTGTGTGGGGCCCGGTGTCAGTGGGTGTGGGTTCGATTAGTGGCGCCATTAGCCGCTAATGACGCCCATGTCGGATGCGTCTACGGTTAGCCGACGGCGACGACCCAGAGCGGCTGTGGCTCACCGGAGTGGCGCTAGGGGCAGCGGCTGTGTGCGCTGAGAGCACCAGGAGGTAGCTCGTGCTCCTGCGCATCCAGCGGAGGCAGCGGAAGGTCGCGGGGCGGCCGGGGCTGACGGCGGCGAGCTCGGCAGCGGCGGCTGGAGCTCGGGTTAGTTTGGGCTCGGCGTTAGGGTGCTCGGGAGGAGGAGCTGGTGGGATCTGCGTGCTCCTGGGAGGGCACCGAACGCGTTGACACACTCAGGCACGAGCTGTGGTGGCTAAAACGACGGAGGCATCATGGCTGGCGGCGATGAGCTCTCGGCTCCGGCGGAATCGAGCTAGCGGAGAGAAACAGAGGGGGGGCGAGCATAAGGGAAGGTGCAGGAGCTCACATGGGGTCGGAAGAGAAGCTCGGCGGGCTCGGGGAGGCTTCTGCGCCGGCGAATTGACGGCGGCGATCTCCGGGCACCAGAGATAAAGACGACGACGCTCCAGTCGATTGCGGCCTCCTCTGATCGCGTGCGTCGGTGGGTAGCTCCACGGGGTCAGGGCGGAGCTCAGGGATGCGGAGAGGGAGCGAGGGGGTGGATGTGGCCGTGGTGTAGCTCATCGGCGTCGGCGGCGCGGTTTGGGTGAGCGAGAGGGAGAGGCGAACAGGGGGGAAGAGGGGCACGGGGAGAGGGGAGCGGTGCAGGGGGTGCGTGGCGTCGTCCGGGCGCGTCGAGGGTAGCCAGGCAGGCAGGGAGGGAGGAGGTGGCCAGACGCGCGGCGACCACGCGCCCAATCCTTCTGGCGCGAGCTGGAAGAAGACAAGGGGAGGAGGTGGGCTGGACCAACAGTGTTGGGCTGGTTGGGCTACACAGAAGCTGGGCCGGAGGTGAGGTTAGGTAAGTTTCTGTCTCTGTTTTATTTCTTCTGTTTTGTTTTCGTTTTTTTTTCTTTGCCACTGTTTTCAAATTTAAACAAATTCAAAACAGTGCCAAATATCCTCTGAATAATTTATGTTGCTAGATGGACTTTTCCAACAGCACATAAAACATTTCAAAGTTATCTGAAAATATATCCCATATATTATGAATATAATTCCAGATTCAAATACAATAATGATTTACATTCAGTGCCCAAAATATGCCACATAAATGTTCACTATTTTTGGTTTGGTCTTCAAAGCCTTGCCAAAATTATCAAACATTTATGAAGGCATGTTGGAAACAATGAATGCAATTTTAAGGGTTCTTGCCCCTCTTTTAAATTGATTTCTGAGGCTTTCACTTTCCTCATTTCAAGTTTAAGAGGAAATAAACATGATGCAACACATGACTAGCTAGCTCAGAGCATACCAGAACAAGGGATGTGACAGCTTACCTTTTCCATCAACTTCGTGCAACGCGCGGGCATCTTGCTAGAAACACTAGAATATGTCTATATAATCCATATGTGATAGTCCATTTGAAATCTCAAAAAAAGACAAATATTTAGGTATGGAGGGAGTAATATATTAGGAGTATATCAAAACAATAGTGATTTCTTTCAAGTTTGTGAACAAATACTACTATTCTAGTACTTTGGATCCGTCGCAATGCACGGGCACATTGCTAGTAAAAGGAAAAGACCCGTCGCGTTCGCGTCGCACCCCCACATGCCCAGGAATCGGGAGTACTCCACGGCCCGTCTGGCACGACACATAGCTTAGGGAAGGCGTGTTGCCTAGCATTTTCACTTTCATGTGGGACCGCCATTGAGCAAACTGACACCCCGCCCACCGCCGGGTTGGAAAACAGAAACGAGGGGAAGATCTAGCTATAGCACGGAAGCCAAGAAATTTGGTGTCAGATGGGGCTCGCTGATAGAATAAGAGCATTCCGTACTAGTACTACTCCTACTAGTACCAAGTTTCTACTCCTACTATATTACTAGTACTACCACTATACAACTAGTAGGTACGTGCATGACACAACATTGTAGGAACAAAAAACGGGAAGATCTTGTTTTGGGCGATTTATCTTTTTTTCAATCAATGTAGTATGAATAATATTATGTGCGGGGCACCCATGCAGCTTATGTGGCTTGGTTGCATGGCTACGAAAGGTTAGAGAAAAAATAAATAGATAATGTGTTTAGAGTGCACTCCACTAAATAGATATACTTTGGATCCATTGCAATGGACCGGCACATCTATGTCTATACCCCCTATATAGTGTGTGAAAAAACTTTGAAAGTTGGTCGTTGGATGAAGCCAATCCGATGGTACAAAGATGGCAAATTCGAGCACTACTGGCCGTTGGATATCATCCACCAGATTCTGCCACATGTATAATCTAGAAGACTCCATGGTTGAACTTAGGGGTTGTTCGGATTGTGACTATCTTTCCCATATATTGCCACATGATTTTTGCCACACTTGCCTTAGTTGAGTTGCTCAAATTGTTAGCCACACTTTGGCTTGCCTAAGGGAATCTTGCCATACTTTTTATGTCTATGACATGTGGGGCTCACTTCTCATAAAAAAATCCTTGCCTTAGGTGTGGCTAGACCAAACACCTACCTAACTTGGTCAAACTTGCCTAAGGTTAGGTGTGGCAAAGTGTGGCTAGGAACCAAACATCCCCTTAATTCATGACTAACTTTGCCACAACTAAGCTTAGGAAAAGTTATTAGTTCTTCAAAATGAGAGCCACAAGTTGGGAAGCCTAAGGGAATCTTGCCACATTTTTTGTGTGTATGTCATGTGGGGCCTTAGTTTGGCTTGCCTAAGGTGTGGCTTGAACCAAACACTCACCTAAGTTAATCAAACTTGCCTAACCTTACATTCCACCAGATTTTGCCACATGTTAGAATCTAGAAAACTCCACATGTAGAAGCATAATGCACAAACCACCAGAATCTCATGCCTGCAATGCACATGTACCTTACTAGTACTAGTTGGTAGTAGTAAGAAACAAATTCCAGTTTTGGCATGAGCTCGTACCGCAAGAGCACCACAAGGCCTGCCGCAGGAGTTACATTTCCCTCTCGGGGTCCACGGGACCGAACTTCAGTGGCTTAGTGCCCGACCTATGAGTAAATGACATGCGGACCTTAAATGCGTCTGGCCCACCTGTCAGCGAAGGAAAGGCAGGGAAAGGCAGTGATAGCCACGTTAGAGGATCCATGTCCACGTCGGGGGACGTCGTGCCATGGGTTGGAGCGGCGTCGTGGGAATCGCGTGTGGGTGTGGCAGTGGTAGAAACAAGAAACGTGATGGTTGCCGTGGTTCAACTTCCATGGACAAGCTGTCATGTCTGTTGACACATGTATATCAAAACTAGAGTGTTTATATTTCAAGCACGTGAAGAAATATTATTCTACTACTTTGGATCCATTGCAACGTACGGGCCAACACATTGGTAGTAGTAGTGTCCATCTCTATATCTAGAGGCCTTCCCTCGTTCATCCTTTTCTCTCACAAGATAAACTACTCATACAAATGCATCTTGATGTTCCATGGAATGCACGAGGATGTTTCCTTGGGGGTCTCTCTAGTGCGGCGTGGCCGTAGTTGCAAGTTGACGCCCCTTGAGATGCCGACATTGAGGGGCACTCGGATTTCCTCCGATGAGCAGGTAAGATGAGTTTGATCACGTAGTAAATGCATTCTAAAGACTACTTCCGTGTCCATTTCCAAATTCTCCCCCTGCCCACTGTTTCACAGGTTAGGCTCGGTGCGAGTGGAGATTGGCTTGCATATGTACGGGAGGGTACCAACATCAATTTGCATAACATTTACAATGGTGACACCGTTCCCGTAGAACCTTTGTCTAGCATTGGGATCAGCCATGCAACGGGCCACCGCATGAATTGGTACGATGGAACCACGGTGAGATTGAATAAGATAGCACGAACCTTGCACATGGCGGTCAAAGGCGGACCATGCTGTCTGTGGCCGATTTGTTGCCGTACGAGTAGGAAGACGTTGTGCTCCTTTCTAACCGCATCTTCGTGGTGAGAAACTAGGGGACTTATTTTGTATGGGACACATCCTACGATATACTCCCTCTCTCCCAGTTTATTTGTTTTGATTCTTTTCGTTTTATAAGTTTCATATTCAAATTTTGAGCTCCCCATAACATGTTGAGATTACAATGTCCATTAAATCGTGGCATGCATGTATAGTAAAGAAACAAATCTCGAGTTTGGCACGAGTTCGTGCTGCGGGAGCACCACAAGCCCTGGAGCAGGAGTTACATTTCCCTCTTAGGGCCGTCGGGACTGAGCTTCAACACCTTTGAGTCAATAACATGTGGACCCGATAGGTGACTGGTTTACATGTAATGCTCCCGAAGGAAGAGGGGCAGTGGGGCCAAGAGGGGTGAGCCGCAGGTCGGGGGACGTGTGGTGTCATGGGTTCGACTGGCGTCGTGGGAATCGCATGTGGCTCTGGTAGAAACTTGATGCTCGCCGCATTTTAGGTGGCCCACATGTCATGCACACAAAGGCAGAGGGGTGGTGCGGCCGAGAGGGGTGAGGCGCATGTCGGGGGGCGTGGTACCGTGGGTTGGAGAGGCGTCGTGGGAATCGCGAGATGAAACGTGGTGGTCGCCGTAGTTGAACTTCCATGGACAAGCTGTCATGTCTACAGACACATGCACTGCATACCGATCACTGGAAGGCGTAGCAGAGAAAGCTATATATGCGGATAAATAGTTCCTTATAGTCAAGCGGACCCACGGTACTACTCTGTTCCAAAGACATGCACACCATCGAAATAGTCCATCTATATCAATATACACCGAGGGGGAATATATTTTTTTACAAGAGAGGAAATAGTTCATCCATCCATAATGCCCTCCTGTTGGTGCAACCTTTTCTTCTTCTTCTTCTTCTTCTTCTTCTTCTTCTTCTTCTTGTTCTCATTCTCCGCGGGAGACGGCTTGACAACAAGCTCTCTGGACCTTGCAGCTATCTCGAAACTCACACGGGCATCGGGGCAGCATATTTTATCCGCTCGTACGTTAAGGGATAATTCTCCCATCTAGACGACCTTAATGCCACCGTCTCATCACCCTTCTGAAGATTTGTACCGAGCACAAATTTTGCTATGTAGAATAGGGATGGTGTCTGTTTATCACAAACTTCTACAGGAATTTTGATTCTGGTTTGTAGGTCAGCGATGCTTTTCAAATCAAGGTTGTACGGCTCCAGCTTCTGTTTGTCCCCTTCGATGGCTGCCCCACAGAAGTATACGTCCTCCCGAGACAAGAAATCGTGAAGCTCACCTGGTATGGAGGGCGAGTGTATGATGTGGTACACCAAAACATCATCTTTGAGGCACAGCTGAAGGATGGCGGCGCGCTGGATCTTCCCAGGGGCAACTCCGTGTACTCTGCGTCGAGACCGATGACCCTCGCCTCTACCTTTTCGAGGGAGTTGGATACATTGTTGATCCACTGCCGAGAAACCCTTGGGTGGACGGTGACGGTGGCAACTATGCGCATCGATCCTTCGACAAGGACATGTTGGACGCTAAAAACCTGCATCTCGATCTCTTTCGCCATTTGGAACCGCTGGAACGGAGGGCTATGGTTTGGAGAATTAGGATTAGATGGCTAGTCTAACTAAAGTAGTAGATGATTATTTGAAGAGCTTAAAGAAATGTGAACGCAGTGCGTTTGGATGCAAATGAAGACGAAGGGGATGTGAAGAAGCCGAGGAGAATAGGTTCTCGATGGAGAAGTAAATAGGAGAAGTGGTGTGCAGGTAATTGATTAGACGGCTAGGTAGACTAAACGAAAAGGCTATGCGGGTAGACTGATGAGTCGTACCTGTTCGTGTACGTGCCCATCCTTCCTGATAGGTGGGACCTATGCAAATAGATAAAAAAATGTGTTGTAGCTTCTTTTTTTGAGTGCGTGAGTGGGAGACACAACATTCTCTGGTTAAGGAATACTCCCTCTGTTTAGGTGAGTATAAGTCACCTTATGAAAATCAGGTTTTCCCAAAACCTTTAGGCGTGGAGCATTAACTTCCTGCTCGATCCCCTCCCAGACTCGTTAGCCAGCGTTCTCTTCCTCTGTTGCCGCGTTCTACCTTTCCATTTTTCCTCTTCTCAAGTGTGGAACGATCTGCATGCCGTCCTTGATGCACCAGAATGACCACTGCATGCATCGTGGCAGGGAGTTGATTGGGCATGCACGAGAATTTGGTTCTGCTCGCAATATGGATGATAGCTGAACAATGAAGTGAACAGGCATGCTAGCACGGGAGACCTATTTCCGCTATACAATACTGGAGTACTCATGTTCCTACTACTAGTAGTAGTAGTACAACTGTGGTACACTTGATGGTCAAAATACTATTCATCCAGTCCTCACAGTGAAGTGACAACACCCTGCGCCTGACACTAGTCCAGGCGGCGTGTTCGGGTTACCAAGGTCAGCATCACCCTGTGCACTATGCACTCTGTCACCACCGTTGTACAGCACATTGGCGCCTCGCCTCGTCTCCCTCTTTGCTCCCATAGAACCACTCCATCTCCATCTCCTTCTCCATCTCCTTCTCCATCTCCTCCGTCTCCGTCTCCATCTCACTGTGCCCCCGTGTCCGTCGCCTCACTCGCCTCCCCCAGTACCACTATTCCCTCGCTAGCCGCTCCAGCACCGACAGCCTTCTCCCCCGTAAATCAAGCACCCCAAAACCCCCACCTTTCAAGCTCCACCATGGCCAAACACGAACCATGCAGCATCCATATGAGCCGCGATTGGAGCAATCTCCCTAGTGACATCCTCGACCTCTGTTGTTCGTGTATGGATATGTTGAGCACCCTGCGGCTGGCTGCATGCTCGAGGGACATGCACACGGCCATCGTCGAAGCGAGGCCTAAGCTTTTCAAGACACCCTGCTTGCTGCTATCTGGTCTTAGATTGGCTCACCTTGATACGGAGGCGTACATGATTCCCTTCGACTTCAATCCGATCTCCATTAGCCGAAACTTCTTTGCAGGTATGTAGTGGGTCGCCGTACATCATTTCCCTCAACATCGATCTGATCACCATCGCCTGAAACTTCTTGGCAGGTATGTAGTGGGTCGGCATGAATTCCCACTGGATGGCTGCCTTCAGAGAAGATGGTAAAAAGTTGGTGCTCGTGAACTTCCAGACCTACCATGAGATTATCCTTCCTCCGTTGGATTATATAGAGTATTACCATCGCGGTCCAAGTCATCTAGATTACCACGTCAGTTGGACGGACCTTGTTTTGCAGAAGATTGCAATCTGCCAAGTGCCCACACGACATGCGAATTACGCAGACTTCAAGCTAATTGCCTTGTTTGACCGCGGACTCGCTTATCTTTGCGCCGGTGCCTTCTTTAGCTGGAGAGAACCCAGCTTGCAGTGGATCATCCTCAAAGCTGATACACACTTCTGTGATGCTATTGAACACAATGGCAACATCTACGCGATTGACAAAGTAGATGGCACCACGTATTGCTGGGACGGCGCGTGTAAGTTGTTTCCATCTCATGTTAATGATGACGCCATGACACTGTTTGAACTTTTTGTGATGATTGGCATATCCCTGTTTGAGCAGAATTTGAGTAGAACTATGGCAATGTATTGGAGACGCCATAAATTAGCTATATTTGGAATGAGTTAATTCATGCGATTGTGACCATGTCATTACAGCCAATTTGTACCCCGAATAATCAAACGGTTAGGAATATATGGATATTATCCTTATTTTACAGTAATCTATATGCTACTACAAAATATGAGTGTGTATCAATGGCCATGTTAGTTTTACTCATTTTCATGATGTAGAAACATGCACCACACTGTTGGTTTCATCTAACCATACATTAGGGAAGTAAATGTGCATATGGAGAACTCTATATTTGGAAGTAGTGAAATCCTGCAATTCGTACCATGTGTACATACCTATATTCGCCCTTCAGCAATCAATGGCTAGAATAACATCCTCACAAATTTTTTGCCCACAGAACACGAGTATATAACAATGCATGGTCTGTTAGTTACCTTGAAGAATTTGTTTGTGAGGACAGAACATGATTACATAACATGCATGACATGGTACATGGTAGTTTCCTGTGAAGAAGCAATTGCGAGATAACATGAGTATAACCATGCATGGCACTTCTATATTTTCGAACCCAGTATACATTTCCCTGTATTTTCCTCCCAGTTCCAATAGGGACATATCAATGTTGTTTCTTGCATTATCCTACTCATACTCTAAACAATGCTGATCTTACATTCACAATGTCTGTCCTTTTCGATATGATGCAATGTCCCTACAGTTACTGCCCTTTGTAATCACACCACCTTTGCCAAAAACAAGGAAGCACAATTGGTTCCTCGCTCAATCAGACGACGGCAAAAGACTGATGATCATTCGGACACATGAGCCGAAAAAATTATATAGCAAAACCCCCACTGTATACAAGCACTGTGAAATACGTAAGTATCCGGACAGTGGTTGTTACGTCTATGAGCAGGATACCAGCTTGTTGGGGCCATCAGGATTTTTTAGTTGGAGGCGGGTAAACATCCTTGGTTCACACTCTCTGTTTCTCGGACTCAATTATCCGATTAACCAGGAGATCACCATTGGCAAGGACCTTGATGGCAGAGAGGCTCTGTTTGCTATGGAAAACTGTGTCTACACGGCAAGCCCTAGGAGTTCGGGAGAAAACTCCCCTGATTGTCAACGATACAGCTTGCAACCAAAAGAAGGTGAGAATGACAAAGGCATCCGGATTAACTTTGATCCTTGGATGTCTCAATTACGACAGGCAGTGATGTGGTTCAAGCCTTCAGGTTGATAGGTAATTGGGCTGTTGCATCGAAAGGGTGGAGTACTGGTGTCTCCGGATCACTGGTCGCTGAAGCGGGGCTGCAAATTATGATGGTGTTGGATCATCTCTTCGAATGACTTTGTTGTCTTTGCTGCTGGTTTTGGATGGGTAGTTCTTTCTTTTGTTATGCATATTCCTTGTCATTTGGTCATCCTCGTCTATGTCACTCTTATTATGTAATAGTTGCTTCTGTTTAGAATGTCATTCTCGTATGGATCACGAGAGTCTAAGCGCTGCAGATGGGTGCGTTTTGGTGGTGTAGCAAGACTTCTTATGAACTATCATGTCTTGCTGTTTATGTTAGTAGTAGTCACTAGTCAGTGTTTGAATGTTGTATATATCTTTGTTTCAAACTGTTTATTGTCTCAAACTACTGGTGGGCTAAATGAGGGCATCACCATTCTCCAGTGTTCAGAGTATATCTCCTTTTTTCAAGTTATATAATTTGAGATCAGTATCTTTTCGATGATGTACACTTGTTTGGGCCAGTGAGGTGTCGTTGAATATGGGCCGAGTAGTAACGCAATGCCAGACAGGTCAATTATGACTCTCAGGCCGGGCTCTCAAAAGGTCCTGAAAAAAAAGGCCGGGCTCTCCAAAAAAGAAAGAATAAGGACTCTTAGGCCGACATGTGGGCGCCACCGGTGTTTTCGTGCGCTTGCGCGCCGAGAGCATATTGGCGCGTGCTCGAAATTCATACTACCTTTTCATCGCTAGTCTCCCGCCCCTCCCCCACCTCTAGTATCTCGATTCCTACTCCAGTTCCCCCAAATCCCCCTTCTGTAGTCCCTGTACTCAAGCACACTATCATGTCACCGGTCAACGCGGATCTCCGAGCCAGAGATCCTGAGATCCGTCCCGCCTTCGGTCGCTGCGTGTTGTCGCTCAACAGTGGCATGGTGGCGCTTGACGCCCAGTTTGCCGGCAAAGTGCTGATGGTAACCATCAACGGCGACCGGCCTCCCGTCTCGTCGGACGACCTTGCCAAAGCTCTTGGCATTGCGCACGTCATCCAAATAAGTGACTTGCTCGTCGAAGTCTGTCCGCCACCGGCTGATTTCTTCGTCAGGTTCCGGACAACTTTCGACTGCAGTCGTGTGTTTGAATCTTCCCGGCGTTTGTTCTACGATGGCGTGCTGGTGATCTTTGATCGGTGGCACCCAGGATGGGGCTCGGTGCCCTTTGAGCTTGAGTTTTTAACAAAGCTTACCTTCCACGGCATGCCTCGACGTGCTTGGAACAGTGAGTCCATGAACAAGCTTATCAACGACCTTGGAGGTGAGCTCGTAAGTATGTTTGTTCCTCCAGACAGCTGGGCTCTGACGGTTATGGCATGGATGAAGAAGCCGTCCACCATAACGAAGGTGATTGGTGTTGAGATACCGGTGGAGGAACCGGGGTTGTACTATTCTTCGCCACCAAGGCCGCCACGGACCACGTTAGGGATGTACCTGTATTGAGTGTTCGTGCATGTCGAAGAAGTGGTCAATCCATCAATCGAAGTCTTGTCGCCGCCGCTGGTGCCAGGGTCCGTCGACGACGTCCATTACAGGAGTCAACGTCAGACTTTCCCCGTGTTGCTCGGAACGATGGATGGCACAGGGCCTACTCCATCACGCAGTGGAGGCCACTGCTTCTTTGGGAGAAGAGGCAGGGCTGGCTGCCTGGATGTGCTCTAATTTGAGGTAACAACTAAATCTTGTCTGATACTAGTTAAATCCGAGCTATGGGTGTGAAGCACTGATATGCCAGTACATTTGATTGTGACCTGTTCTAATTTTGTACCTGAACTTTTTTTTAGAAAGGGTTGTACGTCAACTTAATGTGCTAGCAGAACTTATTGTGTTGTCTGTCTGTTTTCTTTGCACGACATTCAAGATATTTCCCCGTCATTGATAAAGACGATGAACTGTTATGTACGACTTTGTTGGTTTCAATATAGCCCTTCTCATAGCGATCCACTGCTTCCATCCTGATTGTGCCGCCTGCATGAAATTTTTGTAGGCAAGTTCAGTGTGCTATGATGTTCTATATGATTGTCTCAACTATATAAGTTTTTACTGAGCATCAGCAATGCATATGGCTGAAAGATGTATTTACGAGCATCGACCGATGGGTCTCTCTCTCTCTCTCTCTCTCTCTCTCTCTCTCTCTATCTCTCTCACACACACACATGCACACACACGCGCACACGCACAAGTGGGACCCGTTGAATTATTTATTTGCTCATGACAGCTTTTAATTAGGTTCCACTGTAATCTAACTTTTTCTTAAGTTATTAATTGAGCTCAGTGACTTCAAAAAGTTGTACAGAAGCCTTGTTTGGGCCTTTCCGGCGTCGCTGAATGTGGGCCGAGTAACCATGTTAGGTTGTACTGTACTACACAGGCATTTTTATTCAACATCGGCAATGCAATTGGGCCGACAGTTGTACACAATATCCGGGTCAACTTGTTATTCTCCGCCCCGCTGGGCTGCAAACTTTCCTAGGAGGTATGCATTAGGCTTAACAAGAAAATGGACTTTAAGAAATAATAAATGGGATGTAATTATAATAACTGGGTAGTAACTATGCACCAAATACATAATTAGTTTAACAAATATATTATTTTTGGAATTTGAAAATTTTAATTTCATTACTTGTTGCGCGCGCAATATTTCGTTGGATTTTAATGTAATACAACTTTATTTTGAAATTATATTTAACCTGAGTAGAAATTACGGATAAAAATATATCAGATCCCATCAAAATGTGGGAATTTTTTTTGAATTCTGTTTTTGAGCGGCTGTTTGAAATTATTAATCGTTGTCCAAGCTACAAGTTGGGCTGTAATTTTAACAAACTGTAAATGGGCTGTTGTAAATTCCATTAGAATTAAAAAATGGGTTGTACATTCTTACAAATCGCAAATTGGCTCTATGTTCTCTGCCAAATCCGAGCTGTGGGCCTACTAAGTTGACGCGTACCAAGGGCTTTGTCTTTGCTAAAAAAAACCAAGGGCTTTGTCAAGTTACTCAATATAAACGATTCTAGCTGAAGTGATCGTACGATGTCCATCCAACGGCCGTAGTGCTTCTTCAACCTCTGGTCTTCTTGCTCCAGCCGCCCAAACCAACACCGGTCGTGCCGCATGCTCCTGCCTCTCGTGGCCGGCTGTGCTGCTACGGAGGCCTCACCGCCCCCTACTATTCCCATCGCTGGCCAGGCCCTGCGGTGACGGCAGCCTCACACCGCAGCCGAACCAGTGACCCTCATACTCCTCTCCCGCGGGCTTCTACTGCTGCGTCTTCCCCGGCTCCCCATCGTCCCCTTCCTAGGCCTCGCCATCGTCCACCGCCGTGGTGCTCTCGACGCGGCGTGGTCAACGTAGTCAAGGAACGACTTCCATCGGACGTGGATTGTACGTGGAGAGGCTGACAGCTGGGTCCACGGCCGTAGCAAGGAAGTGCCTCCTTATTACGCGGAAAATAATTATTCCTCCACCTGACAACTGGGACCCACTGGACGGGCCATTGTATTTCATGAAAAAACCATTTCTCCCTGACTACTGGGACCCACCAGCTACATCTTCGCACGCATGGAAGTGCGTCCGAGCAAAAAAAAATGATTCGCCCCCCTGACTGCTGGGACCCACCAGGTACATCTTCGGACGAAAGGAAGTGTGTCCGGGCAAAAAAAACGATTCGCCCCCCTGACTGCCGGGACCCACCAGCTACATCTTCGCAC
>NC_041387.1:89436748-89444648 GCF_002162155.2 Triticum dicoccoides | reverse complement strand
AAACGATTCGCCCCCCTGACTGCTGGGACCCACCAGCTACATCTTCACACGCAAGGAAGTGCGTCCAAAAAAATTGTTTCGCCCCCCTAACTGCTGGGACCCACCAGCTACATCTTCGCCCGCAAAGAAGTGCCTGACAGTCGGGACCACCTGGTCAAAGCATACATAGCGTTGTCATTCTGGTCGCGAACGTGTACGTACATATATACTGGTCGATGTAGAGGCGCGCACATGTCGTTGTAGAGGCGCACACGTAGCATGTACACGTACGTACAGCGGCCAGTGTGCAAGAAAGAAAATACGGCCACGTATGTGTACATACGGGTGGGGTCTCGAACGCCTACTCGCGCATACGTACGGCCAGGGCTCGTGTACATGGCTGGGTCAGAACGGAGAAACAACATCGTCATCGTGTTCATGGGGAGCCAACCGGCTGGGTCAGAATGGAATGCATCGTCGTGTTCATCGGGAGGGCTTGGACGAAACATGCGATGGAAACGAGGCCTAGCGTACCACAGAACGGAGGAAACGGCCTTGTGTTCGATCGGCCATGTTCTAAACGGGGGTCCTGTTCATCGGGAGGGGTCTGGCGTACCGCAAAACGGAGGAAACGAACCGCCTATGGTCGAAACGAGGGTCCTGTTGATCGGGAGGGGTGTGGCGTACCGCAAAATGGACGAAACGGACTTCTGTTGGAGCGCTACGGTCGAAACGGGGGTCCTGTTCATCGGGAGGGGTGTGGCGTACCGCAAAACGGGACTCCATGGGATACTGTTCATCTCCACCGTCGACCTCCTCCAGCCTCCACGGGCTACTGTTCATCCACCGTCGACCTCCTCCAGCCTCCACCTGCGACTGTTCATCCACGGGCTCCTGTTCATCCAGCCTCCACCGCGCGCTACTCCACCGGCTACTGTTCAACCACCCCTCTCCACAGGCTCCTGTTCAAACACCCCTCCACGGGCTACTGTTCATCCACCCCTCCACCGTCTACTGTTCATCCAGCCCTCCACGGGGTCGTCCTGTTCATCCAGCCCTCCACACCACGGGGTCCTGTTAATCCAGAGGCAACGCCACGGGTCCTGTTCATCCACTCCCATGGCTCACTGTTCATACACCCCCCCCCCTGCAATGCTCACTTTTCATCCAAAGAGGCAACATCGATCAGCTTCAGTTAGCAGCAGTAGCAAAGGAATCGATCGCTCGGGTTTAGTAACACGTAGCCTGCAGTGCAATCGCTCGGGTTCAGTTAGAGCCCAACACCTCGCTCGGGTTCATTTAGAGCAAACGCCTCGCACACACGCGCGTACGTGCACGAGAGAAACGCGCATCGCTCGGTCCCCGACCACCCACCGTAACCGGGAACTCCCCGAAATTTTCCTCGCCCTCGCTTCTACCACGGTTTTTTCTGTCATGGACGACCCAAAGAATGTCTTGCAGGTGCGTCCCCGGCCCACCCAGGACGAAAAGCCCATTTTCTGTCATGATTTTTTTCATAGAAGTAGGAGCCCACCACATCTATGATGATACCGGGTTTTGTCACAATTATCGTCATAGAAGTGTCATATGTATGACAATTTTTTTTCGTTCGAACCAAAATGTCAGGATGTGTCTTTTTTTTGTAGTGAAGTGACATCCAATGGCTTGGGAGTAGTCTTTGTAATTATGTGCAATTTCCAAACTCTCCAAAGGTTTTTTCGCAAATAAAACATTCAGGCCTCGTCTGTGCCGCTGCATCTTCGATCCAACGGCTCCCCGTTGCTCATATTAGGTGCTCCCCGTAGGTTAATTACCCGCTACGGTGATATGAGCATCTAGGTCGTCTGATCAGTGATTAGATGGGACATGCATAGTACTTGTACTTTTTGCGCATTTCCCAAACTCTATCGGCCGTATATTGCAAAAGCATTCAAACCTCCTACTGTGGGCCGTTAGATCTCAGTGAACTCGTATCACCATAGAATCTATGGTGCGGGAGCACCTCATATACTCCTGTGCGAGAAAACATAAGGTGCTATCGTAGCTTGGATGCTACGATGATACAAGCTTCGAGGTCGTTTGATCTGAGATCCAATGCATGCCATCTGAGCAGTCTTTGTGCTTGTAAGCAGTGGCCGAACTCTTTTGGGGCTTTTCTGCAAAAAACCATTTGAACCACTGTGGAGGTGTTGGGTCACAAATCCAACGGCTCCGAAGAGCTTGTATTACCAAAGCATCTAAGGTGTGGCAGCACATGATATTCCTACATACAGGAGAATATGATGTCCTCCTTCATCTTAGATGCTACGGTGATACGAGCTTCGAGGTTGTTGGATATGGGATCCAAGGGCATCTGAGTAGTTTTTGTACAAATTGTGTGCAATTCTCAAACTAATCAAGGTTTCCTATTAAAATATTAAGACACATCATGTGAGCTGCTATATCTCAGATCTACAAGCTCCAAGCAACTCGTATCGGCATATAGCATTTAAGGTATGGGGGCACATAATATTCTCATGGGGAGGAGGGGTGGGGGTGCACAACCAATCGGTGGTTGGGAGGGTGGGGACAAATATAATCTAAACAATCCTAAACAAAGTTCCACAATTTTATCTAAGGTCGAGGGGTTGACCCTCAACAATCATAGCTCCGCCTAAACACAACATTTGCATGTACTGTAGTACTAGACTTAATATTCATGTTTCAGTCTCATGTTCATTTTAAATATTGAACGGAGGACCATGCATGTCTTACATTTTACTCCCTTCGTTCCTATAAATATTAGGTTTTTTAGAGATTTCAAATGGACTGGCACATACGGATGTATATAGACATATTTTAGAGTCTAGAATCACTCATTTTGCTCCGTATGTAGTCACTTGTTGAACTCTCTAAAAGACTAATATTTAGGAATAGAAGGAGTTTTTTTGAATTCATGTCATACATGCATGGTTTGGAAAAATAGATGCACTATACTTATTGGATTGTTGTTGTGTTCGTGCGTGTGTGTTTGTGTATGTGTGTGTGTGGTCATATGCTTGATACATACAAAGTTTTCTCACCTACATATTGTTCATCTTTTAAATTTGAATTTGCATTGGAAAACTTACTAGGGATACCATGAAATGTGAAATCCACGTTGAGATTACTATATCACAAACTCACTCTAATTCAACAACTCGTCATAAATCAATTACCACCTTAAGATTAGGATTTGCAAGGAAAATACGGGTATTGTAATACACATAGATTCGTTCGGCAATTTAAAAGGTTCCTTTCATATTCTCGAATGGTAGGACCCAACGGTGTACCGGCCAGACCTTGGCTCCTGTTGATCCTAAAAATAAAAAAATAAAAAAAACCGGGCTCGTGTCCTTCGGTGGCGTGCGTGGTATGCACATTAGGCAACCCCAACCAGTCGAGCCTCAGTGTTTCAAGTCGAAATATCTAGCGACCAGAATTCCATCCCTAGGAAATTCCCCTCATGTCCCCGGTCCATAATGACTACCGATGAACAATGGAGGGATGCTTTAGTAACTAGACAACGTTACCTACCGTGCCGAGCACGGTTCAATTCCCTCGGTCGCCGCTCGTCAAGGTCACTCGTGAACTGAATTGCCTAGTACTACTACTGCTACACCAGGATGAGCACAGAATTGAGCCCATTTGTTCGTGCCTAGTACTTGAGTTAATATATAAGGCAATGCACTGGTACGGAGGGATTATCCTTTTACTCTGCATAGATAACTTGTCTGAAGTCTAAGTAAGCAAAATGTTTGACCAAATCATTTCTAAAGAAATACAACAGGACAGATGTACGGCTTGAAAATTTATTGCATGATGCAGGTTATGATATTGTTTCGAATCCTGGATCTTAAATTTCAGAAAATCCAAAAGTGAGCATGAATTCTTCAAACTGAGCATGGTGACGTGATTGGCACAAATATTACTTCGTAAGTTTTTTCTTCAATTTTAGACAAGCTGCTTATGACAAGTTGCACAAATGAAGAGCCAAGGTATTTTGGAACAAAGACCTGTCACGTTAAGGCGAACGCTTTCACTATTGAAACCGTGGGCGTTTCGTGCCGCCACGAGTCCCCGCTTCTCATCGGCAGGTGCCGTCCGAGCAATCGTGTGATGAGTCGACGGGAGGCGTGCGAGCAGACCGCTGCGTCGGCTGACAGGGAGGCGTGCGAGCAGACCGCTGCGTCGGCTGACAGGGAGGCGTGCGAGCAGACCGTTGTGCAGGCTCACCAAGAGGCGAGCCCTTTAACCAGGCTTCGCCGCCCATCATCGTCCCAACTGCTCCCACTTTTAATGTCGCCGGCGCCACAGTTTAAAATCAACCCTGCACTACCCGGTATCACTACAATCTTCTCTCTTCCTCTTCAATTCTCCTGTCGTCTACCTCCAACTAGCCTGACCTAAACGTACGCCATGCCACATCACGATGGTCTGCCCTTAGTGTTCCAGTTTCCTGAGGAAGACACCCAGCCGGAGTCTCAAGAACATAAGGCGCTTTGGGATGATCTTGAACTGGCCTTGCAGGAAGACGCCGCGTCTGTCCCTGCTCCCGTTCCGGCTCCCGTCGCCCCGACTGCGCCAGCACCCATCCCCGTGGCATTGGTGGGTTGGGAGCCGCACATTGTGGTCGAGCTTGATCCCACGGGGTTCCACGAGGTCCCCATCGACTTTCACGCGCCTGTGCACCTGCCAGCGCATGCGCTTGCACGTGCATTGACGCGCACGCCCGTACCGGTGCCCGTGCACACGAATGTCTCCGCCATGCCGTTGAGAGCGTCTGTCCCCGCGCAGGTGCCAGTGCCCTCCTCAGCGGCAGGGATGGCCGCCATCAACCGCTTCCTTGCACCAACGCCAGTCGCCTCCTCCCGCCAGTTGACTCGCTCCGAAGTCCAGAACATTTTGGCCTTCCTTGAAGCTAGGCCAACGTCCAGGAGTATGCCAACAACGGCGCAAGACGCCACCGTCGTTGTCGGTCAGTGGCTCGACGACACACAGAGCATGGCAGAGGAGCTTCTTCCCACCGCAAGACGCCCCCGCCGCCACCGCGTAATCTAAATTTGCCATGAAAAATGTTCGGATTGCCATGCTTAAAATCCGAACGTTTATCATTTCCATTTATTTTATATCGATCGTCGTATAATTTAAAGTCAGAGTCAGAGTGAACGAAATCTATGGTTTGATCGATTGAATGTTCTGCTAGAGCCGTATCATATTAAATATAAAACGTCATCAAGCCACATGTATTCCTTGTCATCCAACGACCTAGACTGCTTCAATGTCGAGCGCTCAATATACTTCCAAATTAACGTGCATTGCACGTACACACTGACTAGTGCTGCTAGTACGTAAAACTGGTGCCGTGACTTGTGAACGCGTCTAGACATGGTCAACGGCAACATCGCCCGCGAGTTCTTAATGTTTGCCCGTGCGTCTAAACGCAGAAGGGGAGGAGAGAGAGAGAGAGAGAGAGCACACATGGAACCCACTAGTAAGTGAAGGCGAATAGTACTAAAAATAATATTACATGTTATCCATCAAATAGGCTATGGTAATATACAAACATTATGTGAACAAAGGGGGGTACAACAAACATTGTTGTTTTACGTATGTTGCCTATTGACGTGCAGCTTGAAGGCCCGGTCGCATGTTCGATCCTCGTCCTTTATTTTTTAATTTGTATATGGGTCCAAATTTGTTTCATGACATGTGGGCCCCTCCGTGTGTAGTTTTTAGCACTTTAATTTGTGGGTCGAAATTTGTTCCATTCCAAGTGGACTATCGGTGTGTAGCTTTGTAGCTTATTTATAATAATTAAAGAGAACAACATAGTTTTTTGCTATAATACCATGGTGCGAAGTTGAAGGCGAGAAAGGACGTGCGAGAGAGCGATGACGGAGCGAGAGGGAAATCAACTAGGGGAGTTGCGGGGGTTGCAATGGTGTTTGGAGTAGTTGTGGGCCGAATGCTACAAAAATATAATCTAAACCGACCGGAATAAATGCCTACACAAATTAATCAAAGGTTGGAGTGTCCCTCGCAATGTAAATAGCTCCGGCTTTGCGAGGGATGGAGAGGTAGTAGCTTCAATGCGTGGAAGATACGGTGTGAGAAAGCGAGGTCAATCGAGAGACATACAGATAGAGAGACAAAGTGAGTGTGGTCCAACATTCATTGAACAAATATATATGCTCTGGAGAGGTATTGTCCGATTGAGCTTTTGGCAAGGGTGAGAGCTGTAAGATAGAGCTTGAGAGATGATCCAGTCACAGACGTGTAGATATATTTTGTGCGTGGGAGGAAGCAAGGTCAATCGATCACATAGGGTCGTCATGCGATCGAACGAGTGAGACGGGTTGGAGATAGTGACCTAGATAGACAATGTGCGTGAGAGAGTATACAATGTGAATAGGTCGAATTGGGCTCAAACATGGTGATATATAATTTTTGTTCGAGAAAGAGCAAGGTCAATCGAGACATACACACACACACACACACACAGAGAGAGAGAGAGAGAGATTGAGTGAGCGTGGCCCGCCATGAGGTCGAAAGAGTGGCGGCGGCTTGGATGGACTGACCTAGATAGACAATCTGCGTGAGAGAGTATAGAGTATGTCGATCGAGGCCCGAACAGGGAGATATATCATTTGTGTGTGAAAGAAAACGAGGTTAAATGAGACTCAGATAAAGAGAGCAAGATTGAGCGAGTGTGGCCCGCCGTGCGGAAGAAAGAGTAAGACAGTCTCGATGGAGTGACCTAGATATACAAAGTGCGTGCGTGCGCACGAGAGGTTGGGGGGGGGCTAGATAGGTAATGCATGAATTTAGCGCGAGATGGTGACAGGGAGAGGAGAGAGAGAGAGAGACAGAGAGAGAGAGCTCAGCATGGGGTGCAATGGCGGGTGTGTGAGGTAAATACATTTGGTAACAGAGTGGAAAAAGGGGTTGTGTAGTTGAGGGACTTAGAGATCGAGACATGGAGAGAAAGAATGAACGTGTGTTGGAAACCGATAGCTTCCTAAGGAGGTTAGGAGAGGAAGATTGACCGATACAGGAAGTATGTAGCGTGTGCCGGGGGGGTGGTTGAATGTACATAAAATGAGACTTAACATCGATGTTTCAATTCGGTGTACATTGTAAGATTTGAACCGAGGACCATGCATACGAGTAATTATTTTGAATTCGTGCCATACTAAGTTTCGAAAAGTTGACATTGACTCAATTTGTTGTACTTGTTTGTAGGTCATATGTTTTAATCCATCCAAAATTTTCTCACTACCATGGTGTTCATCATATACATATGAATTTGTATTAAAAAAGTAGTGTGGATACAGTGAAATGCGAAATCCACGTTAGAATTGGAGATCGCTACGTGACACACACACACTAATTCAAATTACTAATTGTGTGACACACACTCTAATCCATGTTAGCGTGGATACCGTTTCGATTTTTTTTCAAATAACTCCTCATTAATTAATTTATACTACTCCCTCTGTTCACTTTTATAAGACCTTGAAGACATTTCAGACAATGTGCAAAACAATTCATTTTAAGTTGTCTAAAACGACTTACAAAAGTGAACGGAGGGAGTATCTCGTTTCGAATGACTAAGTATTGCAAGGAAAACACGAGCATGGTAATACATACAGATTCGTTTGCAAATGAAAGAAGATTCGTTTGCATTCTTAAATGTAGGTGCACCAGGCAGACCAGGGTCATCTCGGGGTGGACGCTGCTTTGGTGCCTTAAGGCACCAAAGCATAGTCCTGTCGGGGTGGTCGCGTGTGTCGGACGGACGCTTATCACCCAGCCACCCACCCCCTCCTTCGTCCCTCCCTCCCCCACTCCCTCCCTCGTGTCCCTCCCTCCCCCCTAAAAAAATGACGACGACAAAATA
>NC_041387.1:89412294-89436720 GCF_002162155.2 Triticum dicoccoides | reverse complement strand
ATAAGTTTGCTCTTCCACGTTTCAGATTGAAATATCTGGCGGCCCCAATTCCAGCCCTGCAAAATCTCTCTTCTCCACCGTCCCTAATTTGCCGCCAACCCAAGCAAAGTTCGAATTGCCCCTCATCTCGTCTCTTTCCCCACCTCTGTGCCGGACGACGACGATGAAGATGACGGTCGCGCTTCACCACCGCACCGGAGCTACCTCATCTACGCCCTCGTCCACCGCACCGGGTGTTCCACTGACAACGTCGGCCGCCGCAACCGACGTGCCTCACAGACACGGAGTTCCATCGCATGAGGTGCGCTTCACCGACGCCGTCTCCCAGCTCACCGGGGCTACTTCACCGAGCACATCGTCGCACCTCCGCCCCCCGAGGCCGTTGGGGCTTCGCCAACGGTCTTGTCCACCGCATTGTAGTGCTCCGCTGCCACTCAAGATATGCATCCGTGAGCGGCCAGCCAACACCAGCGCATCACCCTCAACGGCTCTCAAGTGACCCGTACTCTAGCTAGGCGAGCATGCCCAAACGCCGGCCCGAACTAGGTATCCACACATCACTCCCTTGTGCACTGTTCCGACGATGTTTGGATATCCTTTCACTGCTCTATTAGCTTACACGCCTATGCAACTCTGACTTTAACTCTTATTTCTTCTGGAGATATCATCTGAAACAAGCAAATCCATTTTTAGCGAAGCATGACGGTGCTACGGGATCTGGCACACATCCTGCACACCCGTATAACCTTGTAAGTATCTGTCCTCCAGTACAACATCAAGGTCGATTCCTCTTATTTGATCAACCATTCGCCGTGTCAAAAATGCAGAGGGGGATGCAAGGAGCACAAGGCCTGCACATCCAAGCAAGTGGTAATATGGACTTGTACATGGAACATCCCAAGCGCAAGCAGAGCTGCAGTGAGCCTGTACAACGAGCTAGCGTAAGTCCCTGCATTTCATTTAATTCTGGCTGGCATTCATGTATGATTTATGTGCAGTGGCGGATCCTCGAATTCAAGTTACCAGGGGCGAACATTTAACTTAAGAAATACGAAGGCACTTGCACTCCGGAAATCAACATAACTTGAGAAATGTGAAGCTACATGCACTTTGAAAACCAGCTAATGATCCAACGTAGTTCAGATTATAAACACTAGATGATGCAAGCACAAAAAAACAGAAAATGCAACATGGTGTACAAGGACTACAAACATGGTCTGTACCTGCTTGAATTATTCGTCTCTGGCTGAAAATATCGAAGTGTAATTGCACATATAACCAGTGCGCAAACTGCATATCAATATATCTATCCTGCACAAGTATGCCAATAGTTTCAAACAACAGATTAGAAAAGTATTTATGCTATGTTCTCATGATACGGGGACCTTCTGCTACATGGCCTCGACGTTTCCTCAAGCTATGAAAATGCACTATAATTTGCTTGTCATCAATGCCTGCAAATCTCTGTCTCTCTCAACATAGCAGATCATCATTAGACACTAAATCCTTCAATGAGCTTGCAGAATGCTTGCATTAGATCCCTCATTAGACACTATATGTTCATCACCAGAAGCGTGGAAAATGTTTGCATCAAATCCTTCATTAGCACTCTGTTCATTAGACACTTCAGGCTCAAGAACAACATGAGCTTGTATGTTTGCATCGGAAACTTGATTAGATACATCAGATTCAGTCAGTTCAGTATTGATTGGGGGAGTTATAAAATAAGTAGAAATTGGTTTCATTTTCTCATAGATTCCCTACATACAAGCAGTTTTACAACACCGTCAGGTTTAACTATTGTCCAGAAAATGAAGAGTTGAATTAGATATAATCAGGGATGTGATGTACCTGCTCGTTGCGCATGCTACTCTTGCAAGCTGCGACTGTCCGTTTACGCAAGCTCGATGCCATGCCCGTGCTGCCGCCGCTGCCTCCCACATAGGCTACACCCAGGGTTGGATCTTCATCTTCTTGTCCTTCCGTTCGCTTGAAGCCCGACGACCGCCCTCCAACGAGGGCGCGAGGAAGTGCTGTGTCGGTCTGTCCAGCGGCGACTAGGTTAGGAGCAAACCAGACTGGAGGCTCGAGTGAATCAATTGGGATATTTCCTGTTGTCGATTGATATGGGGGGCGCTCGTTTGGGCCGTGAGCCTGCTATAGGGCCTGCCTTGCACTTATGTTATTGACCCATCCAAATTGAAACATTTTTCTTCATTTTTTACATTGCCTGCTCGTGCGTTGGGACAAACAAAACTAGCCTGGGCCAACCTGGACGACTCAAACTAGGTGAACACTTTCCAGCCACCTGAGGCGGCCGCCCATACCAACCCCTATGGTGGCGTCGCCCCTTTTTGCATGTATGATTGGGTAGTGAAAAATATTCAAGTGGCGCTTTTGATTTACCCACAGAATGGTTGAATTACTTGTTTCTATGAACTGAGTTCGCCAATAATGTGAAGGATGCCAGTCTTTTCATCCTATTGTAGATTGCTTAGATCTCGATATGCTAAAAGTAATCGCATGAAATATACAGTAAAATCCAGTGTGATGTGTGTGGCTACAACTAGTCTGACTACACGTCCTCATATAACATATCAATGACGCACCATCTGACCAGATTAATCATTCGACTTACCAATGCGGTGTGGGAAGAAAGAAGTATTGGGACTGCGTATCCAAGCAATTGATGCCATGGACTCCTTCGTACAACCTTGTAAGCGAAAAAGAAGTTGCAGTGTGCCTGTACAAAGAACTAGCGTAAGTTCAGTTACCTGCTTCTCGGAATTTTAGTTAGCCACTTATTGCAAAATTGTTCAATTATGTTGCTTGGCTTAATTTAGTTTGCTACTGATTACATAATGCCACAGCCTGTTAATCATATTGTAGACTACGCCTAGATTTGTGTTTGATACTTACTGTTAAGAATTACCTATTTGCCTTAACTTAAATATCTACTTGTTTGTTTAACTGCTTTGCTGCTGCAACAGCGGGTTACAATGATGTTAATGACTACTTTTCAGCATCCAATTGAAACTCTTTAATTCCTTGTTTGTTTAACTGGTTTGCTGTTATAACTCCCATTTGAGATGTTTTGCTAACTTCAACTTTTCTGAATCCAACCGGAACTTTAATGGCAAAACAGGTTAGCCCAAGATCAAAGAGCAAGGTCACCATGGACGTTGCATCATTCCACAGCAGTGGCACCGGCCCAATCGTGCATCATGAATTGCCAACTGCTGATACTCTAGAGGCTAAACTAGTGGTAGAAAGAGAATCTGCTTCTGCACTTAGAGATGAAGTTGACATGTTGAGGAAGCAAACAGCATAATCACAAGCAGTACTCAAGACAACCATTAAATATTTGGTGGATTTCAAAACAAAGCAAGCTGAGACTGACCAGATTGTTAAGGTCCTGAAGGAAAAAAGGAAATTAAATTCCTAGTTGGTAAATCATAGGTGAAATGTTCTTTCCATCGTTGAATAACCTTTGTGTTGTCTGTTCATGTAATCAATCAAACCATTTGTTTTAGAGATCTCGTAATAATTTTTTTTGGTTTTTTGGTTTGTAATTTTATTTGAGCACAAGTCTGTATTAATTGATAAGACTCGGAGACATTTCGTTTGGATTGCTGTGCCAGACCTACAAATATGCCAATCGGGCTGAATGTGCATTCAGCAATAGTAGTAGTATAGATGCACCATAAGTGGCACGCATCGGAAAGGGCCAAGATGCTGGCTAAAAAAAGGATGCTGTTGTAGCCAAAAAAACTACAGCGGCCTGGCTTATGTATGTTAGTTGATATTATTGATCCATATACTCTATAAGTGTTTATATGTCTATTAGTTCTGTACATTATTGGTTGATTGACTCGGTATTTGAATCTTGATACATCGCTTATGTACATATCTAAATGGGAGTACACATTATGCTGCGTGTGACATTTGAATTGGACATGAAGTGTTCCAAATATTCAAATTCACCTTAAACTGGATTTTAGCTTCTGAATTTGAGTATCGGCATTTGTAAACCATATTCATATATGACAGTGGAATACATCTTTGTCGTCCTTTTGAAGATATATAAAAACACGTAGAATGATTTATAAAGATTGATATAGGAATACAAAATGGATTCGAATTTAGTTGCCAGGGTAAACGTGGATGCTTATTGTCCCAAAATTCGAAAGAACCAGAAAAATGTCCACTCCCACGTCAGCTGCCCGAAGCCAAGTGTTTGGGAGATGGAAATTACTGTCTACCCATTACACGGACAATCCATCGGCCCGATTTCCACTACTCTAAATAGGGGTAGGTCAGTAACTTCAATTAGACGTGACACGACCGCCTCTGAGCCCATTCCGACACGGTGGGCGTCAAACATGGGCGGCAAAACACATTTAATTCAAGCTCATCCAAAAGACCTCTGTTTCTCCCTCCATTCCCCATTCATACACGGTGGGCGGCAAAACAAACTCGACTCGGCCGAAATCGATGTAGGCAAATATTTTCAATAGGGGCAGGTTTGTAACTTCACTCAGACGTGACACAACCATCCTACCTGTCAGCCCCGTTCATACACCGTGGGCGCCAACCATGGGCGCCAACCACCCTCTCCTCGCTAGAAATAGCTCTGGGCAAATATTGGCGAGATGCCATATTACCATCCTATCCCCAACCGACGAGACGTCCAAATTTCAAACGGGGGCTAAGTTCGTAACTTTCCCATATTTCAGACAGACGCGTCCCAAAAACATGGTTCCTCGTACCTCTCCCTCTATTTTCTGATTCATACACTGTCCATGCTAGAACACCCCATCCCCACACCAGCCTCCGTCCGCCACCCCATCCATCGCCGCCGTCCTCCACCACATCCATCGCCACCGTCCTCCATCATGCTGGAGCGCCTACCAAGACCGCATCATCCATTTCTAGAGATGGACGTTTCCGATCCACGACGACGGACCTATAGCCTTGCATCGCATCCTCTCGCTTCACTGGCGCCGTCGTACTCTTTGCCAGGGCCGCTCACATGACCTTCTCTTCCACCGCAACGGGACTTATCCCCCGATGCACCTGTCTACCGTCGCAGATCTACTTCAACGCCACCGACAGCCATCGCCCCCCGGATGCCTACACGGCGCCGCAAGAGAGGTGGTACTTCATATCTCCTCAACTTTTTGATCTCAACCAGAAAAAAGATCTTAACTTGGTTACTCTACCTTCTTTTCATCTCTTAGAATTTAGTTCTTAGTTAGAAGCAAACAATGGATGCTAAATATCATTTCTTCGGTTTGCAGCTTCAAATCTGCCATGGCACAGCCATAATATGGTTTGATTGATCATGCTTAAGGTTTAATTGATCATGTTGGTTCCGTGGTGGTTTCTTTAATAGAAATCGGAGGGGAAACCCTCTTTTGCTAAAAAAATATGCTTAGAGTTTCCCCTTTTTATGATCACTATACAATCAGAATACGTGCTTCGTGTCATAATAACACTGCTCCACCCATGAAGGTAAACAAGCTTAGTTGTTCAAATACGAATCTGATATTATTAAAACAGAGTTGTTTAATTGGTCAGCTAAATTTTCCTAAATTAGTTTTGAAAATGCATGTTCGCCCCTCGGGTGTGTATCTCTATAGGGTGCCCACGGTGGGTCGGCCCACCCTGGGATTTTGGGTCATCCCAGGCCCCAATTCCCCTCTATTCTGTTGTGCGCTTTCGATCTCTACTCGCCCCCAGCCGCCTGCCTCGCCAGTGACTTGCCGTCCCCGGACGGCATGACTCTAGGAGGAGACGCCGGACTAACAGGAGGCCAGGAGACGCTCGCCCAACAGCGTCACCACTGCTCGGGCGCGCCGCCGTGCCTACCTTCCCAGTCCGTTTAGGGCATAGGTGTGCAGCACCCACCAGGCCAACCCGATTTATCCTGAGATACGTCCTCAACACTCAGCAGCCACTCCTCATCACCCATTTTCTAATTGATTCATTACTCATTAGGCAGGACTATCATTAGGGTTTGTTGTGTGCTCAGTGCTACCTACACTTACTGGTTCAGATGTATTTCGGTAATCTTTAGTACCTCTAAAGTTCACAGGGTTTTCAAAATTCCGGCCCTCGGAACAGACACTAGTCATTTTGGATTGTTAGTAATAGTGACATTGACTCAGATTACTACTGCAAGCCAGGTTTGTTGACAATTTTACTTGTCTTTCTTACTCATTCGATATAATATCCAATTATTCACGTCGATTAGTTGCAAACAATAAGTGCTAGACAACTTCTTCATTCAGATTTTGGATGGTCTCTTACTGCAGTTACAATTCTGCATACTTGTCCTAGTAAGCTCACAAGTAAATGATTGATTCACTACATCTATGCTTGCCTTGTCATATTTGTTGTCAATATTCTTTTAGGGTGGACCACCCTATTTCTAAATACTAGAACTGTAGACATGTGTGAATAGTATTTCACTATGTGATCTCTTCCATCATGTGTGGGCGATGAACACTGCATTGTATAGAAAGAAACTGTCATTTCCCGCTTTTACATAGGTTTCGATCTTTTACATGGAATACAATCTTCCTACTTGCTTTGTGTCGCACTACCAACACTCCACCCTTGAAGCTAAACATTATGCCACTCATAATTGCTTAGTTTATTTGTTCAAATACGAATTTCATATGATTCTAATGTTCCTACTTCAGTTTTGAAATGTGTGCCTGCCTCTTATAGAGACATAAGGGGTTTGTATTTCTGTGTGTGGTCTGGTTAGCATGGATGGGGGAGGGTGAACTTTGCATATGCAGGGGTTCATAGGGAGACACTCTTCGAGTTGAATCCGCAATGCATTCCAGAGATAATCTGACTACTTTTTATGTTTTCATGAATCTTCGATTCTGAACAACATCATAATGATTATGAGCTTGCGCGCATGAAAAGAATAAAGCAGAACAATGCCATGGCTATCAAACTTGGCATTAAGGGACTGAAATCAAGTCTGGATGCAATGCAATGCAAACGCTCTCCACCTACAGATTCATGCTCAGAATATGATCCTAACGGTGATTCTGAGCTAGAGGGAGACCTAAGTCAATGTAGCTCCCTAGTGGAGGAGTCAGAGTAAGATTCCCTATCTTATTCACCCATCAAGGTACTTGCTCTAACTTTCCAAGGCTACATTGCTCGCACATATCTTGCAACTGATGCTTTGCATTGCTTCTACTTTGTTGAACTACCATTAGCTTAGTTTACACATTGTGTATGTAAATACGCCCTGCCTATCCATTTTCAGTACATATTCCATCTGTCATCATACCATATTTATCCATTCAAATGTTGTTCTTGTGTATCAGACGTTCAAAAGGAAGAGGGCGATTGCTGATCGTGGAGGAGCACAAGCAAAGTATTTGGAAAAGGTAGTGGCACCTGATAAATCAAATAGCCCATTAGGTGTAGTTGAAATATCACCTGACCCACAAAACACCCCAACTCTAGCAGACTCTAGCCCTACTACACTGGTCATTTCTGATGCCCCAACTCAGCAGACCCCAACTGTAGCAAACAGTATGATTATGCCAGTTGACATAGCACCAGCTCTACGACGCAAAACCCCCATTCCAGCAAAGAGTACACCAAATCCAGTTGCCAAATCCCTTTTTGAACCAGAGAGAGGCCCAATTGCAGCAAATAGGACCCTTATTCCATTTCTTCCTTGTTTAGAAGATGAAGCTTATGTTGTTGTCAGGAACTTTGTGCGCATCTTTCCTTCATGGAAAGATTATACCGCAGACACAGAACAATTTCCAGTCTTCCTCCGCAACTTATGCGTAAGAAATGTACTAATGTTATTCATGGTCATTACTGCATTTGTTTCTGCTGACATAAGACACAAGACTTCATTCTTTTAAATAGGCGAGGAGCAAACTGGATTGTGAAGATGAGCAAGGGTTGGTTGCGCTTTTCAAGCACTCGTTGATGAAGTATCGTTCCTACCTGAGGCGAGCGCACTTCAATGGCAAGCCTCTGAATGAAATTTCTGTAAAGTCTCGAGTGCTACATTTATCTGACGGTGACTGGAATAATCTTGTTGCACATTGGTCTCGGCTGCAGCGTAAGGTACTGTCTATGATATCACATCACAATTTGAACTACATTTCTGCATTTGCCTTAATGTCTCACTTGTACGAAAACTGTTAGCAGAAGAACATTCATTCTCAAGGGACCACAGAATCTCGCAACTATACTGCACACTGCATTGCTTTTGTGAGTACCTCTTGCCATGTATGACCATACTTACTTTCATAGCTGTTTGATTATGTAGCATCACTGCACATGTTATCCTTGTAATCGTCCATTTGGTGGACATTATAAGATCCATATGGACTCTTACATAAATTTAGAATCAACCCAATGCTTTTGAAGAGGTTTAGCTATGCATTCCTCTTGTAAGGACTGAACATGGTCTATCACTGTACTTACATTAACATCTACTCCCTCCGTCCCATAATATAAGAACGTTTTGTATAGTACACCAGTGTTCAAAACACTCTTGTATTATGGGAAGAGGGATTGGTTCATTGTGTATCATTCTCCTTCTTATCTCCCCCGCCCACCATTTACTAAAAAAGATCAGATCTATATTTAATCTTACCAACAAGTCGAATACAGACAATGCCAGTGCAGAAGTGCTGCCAATTGCTCTTGTCAGTACATTTTGTCCTGTAACGCTTGTACTTCCGGGGATTGGTAGTTGATTATGTAGCATCAATCTGCATCTTATCTTCATTATCCTCTATCCCTTCCAGTATTATCATATCTATAATTACTCTCTATAAAATGTAGAGTACAGGCAATGCTTATGAAGAAGATTCTGTGCTGAAATTCTTGAGTTATCCTTCCCTTGACACGGAGAAGGGCATTATAGAGCCGGTGTTAACTATTAATGTAAGTCAGTCCTTCTAAAGCCTTTATCCTCAACTGTTGTTTAATTTGCTCATACTACCTATCGTTTACTGCTGTTTAGTTTGCTGTTTCTACCAAAATGTGTTCGCAAGAACCGTAAGTTCTAAGTTTTACTTGTAAAACCAAATTCCTTATTCATACCATGCACATTACTTAATACTCCCTATATGTATGCTTGTTTTTGTGGATCTATAATCCAGTGTTTGGTGAAGCAGCCCACGTTTGCACCTTGTCATCTCCTGTTTTATCTTACTGATGCGGCTGATGATATGAACAACATGCCATGCACATTATCCAAAATAGATACAATGATTTTATTTGCCCTTCATCTATGCTTGTTATGTTGACATGGTAATCCAGTAGTGTGGTGAAGCTCCCTGCATTATGACCAATGCCAAATTATGCTATTGATATTTTGAACTTATTCTTTATTTTCTAATTTGGAATTGCATGGAATTGACAGCACAGTTATTGTCTTTGTTTATACACGTGCAAAACCTGTCATCTCTCTACTTTGTTTCAGGGTGATAATGCTTGATGGCATGCATAAGTCTGCTGAAGGCTGTGAGACAAACCCAACATATATTGCAGCAAAGAAGGCAAAACATCTTCAAGATAGCGAGACAACCCCAAAGTCTTGTCTTGATGCAGTGTTCAAGTTACTTGAGACTAGCAGCCAGACAAGCTCATAGAATTCGTTGTATGAATCAGTTCGACTTCTTCAGTCCCAAGTTCTAGCAGAAAGGCATTCTACAACTCAACTTCGACTTGAAGTCCTATATCTAAGAAAGATTGCGGAGAACACCAATGAGAACCTCATCGCTAAACAGCTACACCTAGAAGCTATGACCGGCATGCTAGGTCGGTCTCACAGCCTTGCTCAGCAGCTTGCGCAGCAGTTCTCCCGCAAGGCTAACCTTTCTTGAACTATCTTGGAAGTGGTCTCGGTTCAGTATTATTTTGTTATGCTGCAATGGTGCCCAGGTTTTGTAATCTGCTTCTTCGTTGCACTTTATGATCACTGGTGGCGAACTTCGATGCCCAGTGGATGTAATATACCTTAAATCCTTTATTGTATAGTGTAGGTTTATTCTTAGTTACTATGCCGTAGTTTCTTTATTGTATAGAGTAGGTTTGTTCTTAATTCCTACTAGTTACTGCCTTCATTCACTATCTGAAAAAAAATTAGATGTAGTCGACCGGGCCGAAACATTTGACTCTAACAGGCCTGGTTTTTAGCGGGCCACAATTGGGCCGGCCTGCATCTTTATTGGGACCGAATGATTGGGGCCTTCACACATTTGCGCCAGGCCCAAACTTACGCTGGCCTATATATTAGTTGGGCCTTTTGTCGACCCAACGCTTAGTTTGGCCCATGTAGTGTTGGGCCATTAACAGGCTGAATATTGTACTGGCCTGTTACGGCCGAGGTGAAACCACGGGCCTTTAGCAGGCCAAAATGCATGTTGGGCCTCAATTTTCACTAGTCGTCGACGGGCCTTCAGCAGGTTGAAATGTAGACCGGGCCATTTTGGGCCCAGTTAGCTCACGGGCCGTTACCAGGCCGAAACATATCTCGGGCCTTAGTTGGCCCACTGATATCATGGGCCTTTAAGAGGCCGAAAGCTTAGTACAGGCATCAACGGGCCGAATTACGCGACAGGCCTTTAACAGGCCCAAATTCACATTGGGCTTAACTCTTGCCACCTTTACCACGGGCCGTTAGTGGGCCCGATGTCCCGTCGGACCATATATGGTCCATGGGCAGCACGCGCCATTCCTAGGCCGAAAGTCACACCGGGCTGAAATGGGCCCATGTCTACATCAGGCCTCAAATAGGCCGAAAGTCACACCGGGCTGAAATGGGCCCATGTCTACATCAGGCCTCTAACATGCCGAAAGTCAATGGGCCATAGTTGGTCCCAAATATTCGGCGAACAATTAACAGGCCAGATCTGGCTTCCGGCCGCAAATGGGCCCAATTATTGGGCGAACAATTAATGGGCCAGATTTGGCTTCAGGCCGTAAATGGGCCCAAATTCTGGCCGAACAATTAACAGGCTAGATATGGCTTCAGGCCGTAAATGGGCCTTTATTAAGCAGGCTGTTATTGGGCTGGCCCACTAGTACCTGATTAAGTACTACGGGCCTTTGACTGGGCCGACCTTTTTAACCTATATGGGCCTCTGTTGGGCCCAGCCACATGTCGATGTATCATAGGCATGTCTCCTCCAATGGACGGGCGACATCTGGCCCACTGACGAGCTGACAGGTGTTCCCTTCGGCCAATCAGAATTTTACATGTGGAAATTTCCCATTGGTTCGGGCTATTAACGGGTTATCGGATCCAAAACCCGACCCGATAGCTTAATGGCGTTTCGCTACGGTGGATGCCACGTGTCGGTCACCCTTGACGAAAGCACTTCTGTGACACGCGATTTATTGTCATGGAAGTGGACACTTTCGTGATGATAATTTTGGTAATGTCATGCAACACTTCTACGACAGCACAGGTATGACTATCTTGATTCTGTCATAAAATCGTCATGGATGTACATGCAGTTTAGCTATCCCGCAAGTGCATGCTGGCAACACGGTGGTTTTTTGGCTTGATCGCTGTCGGCTGGGTAATAATGTGGTACTTTCGTGCAAGCATTTCCCTAGGCTGCATTCGTTTGTCATTGATGACACGGTCACGGTCAGTGAGTTCTTGGAGCATCAGGAGATCTCAGATAATTTCCATCTGCCTTTATCACAGGAGGCTTATTCTAAACTACTTCAGCTTCAAGTTCTGTTGTCTTCTGTCATTTTGAACGGGGAGAGTAAGGATATTTGGAAGTGGCCAACTAAAGCTGGGGAGTTTAAATCTAAAATATATTATGAGTCTTGCTTCTCCCACCTGGTGGTTGACCCCAGTTTCAAATGGATTTGGAAGTGTGCTTGTACGCTCAAGTTTAAAGTGTTTGGATGGCTTCTTTTGATGGACCGTTTGAATACTAGGGATATGATGCAACGCAGGCACTGGATCATACAGGATGACACGTGTGTTCTTTGCCTCTCTGCTTCACATGTAGATCGTGCTCATCTCTTTTTTGCTTGCAACTTCAGCCAAAGGGTTTGGAATTACCGGGGGATCTCTTGGATTGCCCAACCTAACCAGAACACATATGAGATGGCTCTTGCTGCTAGGAGGGATTTTGGTCATCCTTTCTTCACTAACGTGGTTTTTACTGCTACCTGGAATATTTGGACACAAAGGAATGGGAAAATATTTAGAAATGAGAGACCTTCCTTCATTTCTTGGAGGAGGAATTTCATACATGATATTTCCCTTTTAGCTCATAGAATCAAATGTAAATATAAGGATAGCTTAGTCTCCTGGATAGCTTCTCTCTCATAGACCCCTTGTAAGTTTATTTTCTTCTGTGTCTTCTTGTATATTGTAATTTTGTAACTTCATAGTTCTATGCAATAAAGCACTCTGAGGTTGTTGCCTTGCAGTATATATTTTCAAAAAAACGCGACCTATTGTGACAAACACGTATCATCACAGAAGTGTATTTTTTTGTAGTGTTAGATCGTGTTTATTGCAATACAGTCATTCATTTAAGATAGAGAATAATTGTTATTCTATTTACATGAATAAAACCTTCTATGGTCATACACCCAGTGTTGATGGTTTATTGAATCTCGATCGTAGTGATACACATATTCATAATATTAATGTCAAAAGATGCAAAGTTGATAATGATAGTGCAACATGTTTGTGGCACTGTTGTTTAGGTCATACCGGTGTAAAGCGCATGAAGAAACTCGATGCAGATGGACTTTTGGAATCACTTGATTATGAATTATTTGATACTTGTGAACCGTGCCTCATGGGCAAGATGACTAAAACTCCGTTCTCCGAAACAATGGAACGAGCTAATGACTTATTGGAAATAATACATACCGATGTATGCGGTCCAATGAGTGTTGATGCTCGTGGCGGGCATCGTTATTTTCTGACCTTCATAGATGATTTGAGAAGATATGGGTATATCTACTTAATGAAACACAAGTCTGAAACATTTGAAAAGTTCAAAGAATTTCAGAGTGAAGTGGAGAATCATCGTAACAAGAAAATAAAGTTTCTACGATCTGATCGTGGAGGAGAATATTTGAGTTACGAGTTTGACCTTCATTTAAAACAATGTGGAGTTGTTTCACAACTCACTCCACCTGGAATACCACAGTGTAATGGTGTGTCCGAACATCGTAACCGCACTTCACTGGATATGGTGCGATCTATGATGTCTCTTACCGATTTACCACTATCATTTTGCACTTATGCATTAGATACAACTGTATTCACTTTAAACAGGGCACCGTTAAAATCTGTTGAGACGACACCATATGAACTGTGGTTTGGTAGCAAACCTAAGCTGTCGTTTCTTAAAGTTTGGGGATGCGATGCTTATGTCAAAAGGCTTCAGCCCGATAAGCTCGAACCCAAGTCAGAGAAATGTGTCTTCATAGGATACCCTAAGGAAACAATTGGGTACACCTTCTACCACAAGTCCGAAGGCAAGATTTTGTTGCTAAGAACAGAACCTTTCTAGAGAAGGAGTTTCTCTCGAAAGAAGTGAGTGGGAGGAAAGTAGAACTTGGTGATGTAATTGTACCAACTCATAATTTGGAAAGTAGCTCATCCGAGAAATTTTTTCGCGTGATGCCTACACAAATTAGAGAGGAAGTTAATGATAAAGATCATGAAACTACATATCAAGTTGCAACAGAACCTCGTAGGTCTGGCAGAGCATGATCCGCACCAGAGTGGTATGGTAATCCCGATCTGGAGGTCATGTTACTCGACCATGACGAACCTACACTATGAAGAAGCCATGATGAGCCCAGATTCCGGTAAATGGTTTGAGGCCATGAAATCTGGGATAGGATCCATGTATGAGAACAAAGTGTGGACTTTGGTCGATCTGCCCGATGATCGACGACCCATAGAGAATAAATGGATCTTCAAGAGGAAGATGGAGGCTGATGGTAGTGTCACTATCTACAAAGCTCAACTATTCGCAAAAAGGTTTTTGACAAGTTCAAGGTGTTGACTACAATGAGATTTTCTCAACCGTAGCGATGCTTAAGTCCATCCAAATCATGTTAGCAATTGCCATATTTTATGAAATCTGGCAAATGGATGTCAAAACTGCATTCCTTAAATGGATATCTCTAAGGAGAGTTGTATATGATGCAACCAAAAGGTTTTGTCAATCCTAAAGGTGGTAATAAAGTGTGAGAGCTCCAGCAATCCATGTGTGGACTGGTGCAAGCATCTCAGAGTTGGAATATACGCTTTGATGAGTTGATCAAAGCATATAGTTTTATACAGACTTCTGGCAAAGCCTGTATTTACAACAAAGTGAGTGGGAGCACTATATCCTTTCTGATAAGTATACGTGAATGACATATTGTTGATCAGAGATGATGTAGAATTTTCTAGAATGCATAAAGGAGAGTTTGAAAGGAATTTTCAAAGAAAGACCTCAGTCATGTTGCTTACATATTGGCAATTGCTACCTCTTGAGCATGCGTTGTTTTTTCCCTTGAAGAGGAAAGGGTGATGCAGCAAAGTAGCGTAAGTATTTCCCTCAGTTTTGAGTACCAAGGTATCAATCCAGTAGGAGGCTCCTCACAAGTCCCACGCGCCTACACAAACAAACAAGAACCTCGCAATCAATGCGATAAAGGGGTTGTCAATCCCTTCACGACCACTTGGGAAAGTGAGATCTGATAGAGATAATATGATAAGATAAATATTTTTGGTATTTTTATGATATAGATTGATAATTGAAGATTGCAAAATAAAGTAGATTGGAAACTTATATGATAGAGAATAGACCCGGGGGCCATAGGTTTCACTAGTGGCTTCTCTCAAGATAGCATAATTATTATGGTGGGTGAACAAATTACTGTCGAGCAATTGATAGAAAAGTGCATAGTTAGGAAAATGTCTAGGCATGATAATGTATATAGGCATCACGTCCACAACAAGTAGATCAAAATGATTCTGCATCTACTACTATTACTCCATACATCGACGGACTCCTGCCTTCATCTAGAGTATTAAGTTCATAAGAACAGAGTAACACATTAAGCAAGATGACATGATGTAGAGGGATAAACTCAAGCAATATGATATAAACCCCATCTTTTTATCCTCGATGGCAACAATACAATACATGCCTTCCTGTCACTAGGAAAGGACACCGCAAGATTGTACCCAAAGCTAAGCACTTCTCCTATTGCAAGAAAGATCAATCTAGTAGGCTAAACCAAACTGATAATTCGAAGAGACTTGCAAAGATAACCAACCATACATAAAAGAATTCAGAGGAGATTCAAATATTTCTCATAGATAAACTTGATCATAAACCCACAATTCATCGAATCTCGATAAACACACCACAAAAAGAGTTACATCAAATAGATCTCCAAAAAGATCAAGGAGAACTTTGTATTGAGATTCAAAGAGAGAGAACAAGCCATCTAACTAATAACTATGGACCCGAAGTCTGTGGTAAACTACTCACAACTCATCGGAGAGGCCTTGGTGATGATGGAGAGGCCCTCTATGGTCAATTCCCCCTCCGGTGGAGCACCGATGAAGGCTCCAAGATGGGATCTCGCAGATACAGAAGGTTGCGGCGGTGGAAATAGTTTTTCGTGGTGCTCCTGGATGGTTTTAGGGTACGTGGATATATATAGGAGGAATAAGTAGGTCGGTTAAGCCACGAGAGGGCCACGAGGCAGGGGGCGCCCCCCCTAGGGCGCGTCGAGCACCCTCGTGGCCGCCTCGTTTGCTGCTTGACGTCCACTCCAAGTCTCCTGGATTGCGTTTGTTCCAAAAAGATCGCTCCCGAAGGTTTCATTCCGTTTGGACTCCATTTGATATTCCTTTTTTGCAAAATACTGAAATAGGCAAAAAATTAGCAATTCAGGCTGGGCCTCCGGTTAGTAGGTTAGTCCCAAAAATGATATAAAAGTATATAGTAAAGCCCATAAACATCCAAAACTGGTAATATAATAGCATGGAACAATCAAAAATTATAGATACATTGGAGACGTATCAAGCATCCCCAAGCTTAATTCCTACTCGTCCTCGAGTAGGTAAATGATAAAAACAGAATTTTTGATGTGGAATGCTACCTAGCACATTTCTTAATGTAATTTTCTTTATTGTGGCATGAATGTTCAGATCCAAATGATTCAAAATAAAAGTTCATATTGACATAAGAAATAGTAATACTTCAAGCATACTAACAAAGTAATCATGTCTTCTCAAAATAACATGGCTAAAGAAAGTTTATCCCTACAAAATCATATAGTTAGGCTATGCTTCATTTTCATCACACAAAGTACTCCCATCAAGAACAACCCCGGTTTCAGCCAAGCAATTGGTTCATACTTTTTAACGCGCTTCAGCCTTTTTCAACTCTCACGCTATACATGAGCGTGAGCCATGTATATAGCACTATGGGTGGAATAGAATATAATGATGGAGGTTGTGTGGAGAATACAAAAAAGGAGAAAGTCTCACATCCACGCGGCTAATAAACGGGCTATGGAGATGCCCATCAATTGATGTCAACATGAGGAGTAGGGATTGCCATGAACCGGATGCACTAGAGCTATAAATGTATGAAAGCTCAACAAAAGAAACTAAGTGGGTGTGCATCCAACTTGCTTGCTCACGAAGACCTAGGGCATTTTGAGGAAGCCCATCATTGGAATATACAATCCAAGTTCTATAATGAAAAATTCCAACTAGTATATTGAAGTGACAACATAAGAGACTCTCTACATGAAGACCATGGTGCTACTTTGAGCACAAGTGTGGAAAAAGATAGTAGCATTGTCCCCCTTTTGGGGGGGGGGCTTCCCTTTTTTTTATTTGACCTTTTTTTTATTTGCAATTTCTTTTTTATTAGGGACAATGCTCTAAAAATGATGATCATCACACTTCTATTTACTTACAACTCATGATTTACAACTCGATACTAGAACAAAATATGAGTCTATATGAATGCCTCCGGCGGTGTACCGGGATATGCGATGACTCAAGAGCAAAATGTATAAAAAAATTATGCATGGTGGCTTTGCCACAAACACGATGTCAACTACATGATCATGCAAGGCAATATGACAATGATGATATGTGTCATGATAAATGAAACAGTGGAAAGTTGCATGGCAATATATCTTGGAATGGCTATGGAAATGCCATAATAGGTAGGTATGGTGGCTGTTTTGAGGAACATATAAAGAGGTTTATGTGTGATAGAGCATATCATATCACGGGGTTTGGATGCACCAGCGAAGTTTGCACCAACTCTCAAGGTGAGAAAGGGCAATGCACGGTACCGAAGAGGCTAGCAATGATGGAAGGGTAAGAGTGCGTATAATCCATGGACTCGCATTAGTCATAAAGAACTCATATAATTATTGCAAAAGTTTTATTAGCCCTCGAAGCAAAGTAGTACTACGCATGCTCCTAGGGGGTAGGTTGGTAGGAGTTAACCATCACGCGCCCCCGACCTCCACACATAAGGAAGGCAATCAAAAGAGCACCCCATGCAATAAATTTGTTACACAACTTTTACCATACGTGCATGCTACGGGACTTGCTAACTTCAACACAAGTATTCCTCAATTTCATAATTACCCAACCAGCATGACTCTAATATTACCACCTTCATATCTCAAAACAATTATTAAGCATCAAGTTGATCATATCATCCAATTCACTTCCTATGATAGTTTTTATTATACCCAACTTGGATGCCCACCATTCTAGGACAAATTTTATAACCATAGAAAATACCATGCTGTACTAAAAGACTCTCAAAATAATATAAGTGAAGCATGACAGATCAATAATTTCTACAAAATAAAACCACCACCGTGCTCTAAAAAGATATAAGTGAAGCACTAGAGCAAAACTTCATAGCTCAAAAGATATAAGTGAAGCACATAGAGTATTCTAATAAATTCCAAGTCATGTGTGTCTCTCCCAAAAGGTGTGTACAGAAAGGATGATTGTGGTAAACTAAAAAGCAAAGACTCATATCATACAAGACGCTCCAAGCAAAACACATATCATGTGGTAAATAAAAATATAGCCCCAAGTAAAGTTACCTATAGACGAAGACGAAAGAGGGGTTGCCTTCCAGGGCATCCCCAAGCTTAGGCTTTTGGTTGTCCTGGAATTATCTTGGGGTTCCATGGGAATCCCCAAGATTAGGCTCTTGCCACTCCTTATTCCATAGTCCATCAAATCTTTACCCAAAACTTGAAAACTTCACAACACAAAACTCAACAGGAAATCTCATGAGCTCCGTTAGTGCAAGAAAGAAAACCCACCACTTGAGGTACTGTAATTAACTCATTCTTTATTTATATTGGTGTTAAACCTACTGTATTCAAACTTCTCTATGGTTCATACCCCCCGATACTAGCCATAGATGCATCAAAATAAGCAAACAACACACGAAAAACAGAATCTGTCAAAAACAGAATAGTTTCTAGCAATCTGTAACTTTCGAATACTTATGGAACCCTAAAAATCCTACCAAAATATTAAGTCCTAGGGAATTTGTCTATTGATCTACTGCAAAAAGAATCAACTCAAAATCACTTTTGTGTGATTTATTAGATTGTTTCTCGTGAGTGCAAAAGTTTCTGTTTTTCAGCAGAATCAAATTAACTTTCACCCAAGATGATCCTATAGGTTCTACTTGGCACAAACACTAATTAAAACATAAAACCACATCTAACCATAGGATAGATTGATTATTTATTACTAAATAGGAGCAAAAATCAAGGAACAGAAATAAAATTGGGTTGCCTCCCAACAAGCGCTATCGTTTAACGCCCCTAGCTAGGCATTGAAATTTCAATGATGCTCACATGAAAGACAAGAATTGAAGCATAAAGAGAGCATCATAAAACATGTGACAAACACACTTAAGTCTAAATACTTCCTATGCATCGGTTTTTATAAGTAAAAAAATTATCAAGGCAAGCAAAAACTAGCATATGCAAGGAAGAAGACGATATCAATCTCAACATGAAGAGAGGTAATTTAGTAACATGAAAATTTCTACAACCAGATTTTCCTCTCTCATAAAAATTACATGTAGGATCATAAACAAATTCAACAAAATAGCTATCACATAACATATTCTCAACACGATCCATATGCATGCAAAGGTGACACTCTTCCAAGATAGTGGGATTAACATTGACTAAAGTCATGACCTCTCCAAACCCATTTTTATCAAAAATACCATAAGATAGAACATTCTCCAAATATGTGTGATCTAAAGTTGACACTCTTCCAAACCCACTTTCAATATTATTGCAAACACTATTATCAATCTCATATTCATCATGGGGCTTAAATAAATTTTCAAGAGCATAAGAAGAATCACCCCAATCATGATCGTTGCAACAAGTAGTAGACATAGTAAAACTAGCATCCCCAAGCTTAGGGTTTTGCATATTATAGCACAGTTGACATCAAGATAATTTATAGTAACATCATTGCAATCATGTTTTTCAACAAAGGAACTATCAAGTAGGGCGCAATAGCAACGATCTCATGTTTAACATAAGGAACTATGGTAAATTCATCTTCATAAATATTGGCATCATGGCCACAAGAATAGCAAGCGTCATGTTCATCAAGGGATATTTCAATCATATCATCAGAATCATCATTATCTATAGATTCATGCATATCATTACTTTCTTCCAAAGCGACAGTCATTCTCTCAATAAATTCTTTGACATAGACATTATGAGTATAGTTTTCATAGTAATATTTAAGTATGTCAAAATTTTCAGATTCGTAGAGAGTAATATCATATTTTTCAATCAAAGAAGCAACTTCATAAGCACCCTTAAAATCAACAAATTCTTCAACTTGTTCGATATCATAGTAACTATAAACACCCTTTGCATAAGAAGATAAGATTTCATTATCATTAAACTAACATAGGTAGGGAAGGTGTTTTTTAGGGTTCTTAGAGCAACAAGTAAATCATAAATTTCACAAAGATTCCAAGCATAACACAACAAACGGTTTATTTGATACCATAAGAGTCTCCCTTTTTCAGACAAATGGTGACGCACAAAATGAGCATGCTCATATAAAGATTTCCCATCAACTAGGCTAGTTGGGGTTTTAGCACGAGCGCATAAGGATCGAAGATGATCCAAGTAGAACACTTTAAGTGGATCCATAATAATAGATTTCTAGCAAGCAAAGATGCAAGCACATAGAAGGCACATGGAGACACAAGCAAACATAAGGGCGAACGAAAGAAGGGGCGAATAAAACGGCAAGGTTGAAGTGGGGGAGAGGAAAATGACAGCCAAATGGAAAATAATGTAATGCGAGGGAGATGAGTTTGTGATGGGTACTTGGTATGTCTTGACTTGTGCGGAGACCTCCCCGGCAATGGCACCATAAATCCTTCTTGCTACCTCTTGAGCATGAGTTGGTTTTTCCCTTGAAGAGGAAAGGGTGATGCAGCAAAGTAGCGTAAGTATTTCCCTCAGTTTTGAGAACCAAGGTATCAATCCAGTAGGAGGCTCCTCACAAGTCCCACGCGCCTACACAAACAAACAAGAACCTCGCAACCAACGCGATAAAGGGGTTGGCAATCCCTTCACGGCCACTTGCGAAAGTGAGATCTGATAGAGATAATATGACAAGATAAATATTTTTGCTATTTTTATGATATAGATTGAAAATTAAAGATTGCAAAATAGAGTAGATTGGAAACTTATATTATAGAGAATAGACCCGGGGGCCATAGGTTTCACTAGTGGCTTCTCTCAAGATAGCATAACTATTACGGTGGGTGAAAAAATTACTGTCGAGCAATTGATAGAAAAGTGCATAGTTGTGAGAATATCTAGGCATGATCATGTATATAGGCATCACGTCCGCAACAAGTAGATCGAAACGATTCTGCATCTACTACTATTACTCCACACATCGACAGACTCCTGCCTGCATCTAGAGTATTAAGTTCATAAGAACAGAGTAATGCATTAAGCAAGATGACATGATGTAGAGGGATAAACTCAGGCAATATGATATAAACCCCATCTTTTTATCCTCGATGGCAACAATACAATACGTGCCTTGCTGCCCCTGCTGTCACTGGGAAAGGACACCGCAAGATTGTACCCAAAGCTAAGCACTTCTCCTATTGCAAGAAAGATCAATCTAGTAGGCCAAACCAAACTGATAATTCGAAGAGACTTGCAAAGATAACCAATCATACATAAAAGAATTGGGAGAAAATTCAAATATTTCTCATAGATAAACTTGATCATAAACCCACAATTCATCGGATCTCGACAAACACACCGCAAAAAGAGTTACATCAAATAGATCTCCAAAAAGATCAAGGAGAACTTTGTATTGAGATTCAAAGAGAGAGAAGAAGCCATCTAGCTAATAACTATGGACACGAAGGTCTGTGGTAAATTACTCACAACTCATCGGAGAGGCCTTGGTGATGATGGAGAGGCCCTCTGTGGTCGATTCCCCCTCCGGCGGAGCGGCGGTGAAGGCTCCAAGATGGGATCTCACGGATACAGAAGGTTGTGGCGGTGGAAATAGTTTTTCGTGGTGCTCCTGGATTTTTCAGGGTACGTGGATATATATAGGAGGAAGAAGTAGGTTGGTTGAGCCACGAGGGGGCCACGAGGCAGGGGGCACCCCCCTTGGGGCGCGGTGGGCACCCTCGTGGCCGCCTTGTTTGCTGCTTGACGTCCACTCCAAGTCTCCTAGATTGTGTTTGTTCCAAAAAGATCGCTCCCGTAGGTTTCATTCCATTTGGACTCTGTTTGATATTCCTTTTTTGTGAAACACTGAAATAGACAAAAAAAACAGCAATTCGGGCTGGGCCTTCGGTTAGTAGGTTAGTCCCAAAAATTCTATAAAAGTGTATAGTAAAGCCCATAAACATCCAAAACGGGTAATATAATAGCATGGATCAATCAAAAATTATAGATACGTTGGAGACGTATCAGCAGTCAAGATCTATAGAGATAGATCAAGACGCTTGATAAGATTTTTCAATGAATACATACCTTTACAAGATTTTGAAAGAGTTCAAAATGGACCAGTCAAAGAAAGAGCTCTTGCCTGTTACAAGGTGTAAAATTGAGTAAGACTCAAAGCCCGACTACGACAGAAGATAGAAAGAGAATGAAAGTCATTCCCTATGCCTCAGTCATAGGTTCTATAAAGTATGCCATGCTATGTATCAGACCAGTTGTGTGCCTTGCTATGAGTTTGGCAAGGAGGTACAATACTGATCCAGGAGTGGATCACTGGATCATGGTCAAAGTTATCCTTAGTTACTTAAGAGGGCTAAGGAAATATTTCTCGGTTATGGAAGTGATAAAGAGTTCATCGTAAAGAGTTACGTCGATGCAAGTTTTTACACCGATCTAGATGACTCTGAGTCTCAATCTGGATATATATTGAAAGTGGGAGCAATTAGCTAGAGTAGCTCCATGCAGAGCATTGTAGACATAGAAAATTTGCAAAATACATACGGCTCTGAGTGTACCAGACCCGTTGACTAAACTTCTCTCCCAAATAAAACATGATCACACCTTAGTACTCTTTGAGGGTTAATCACATAGAGATGTGAACTAGATTACTGACTCTAGTAAATCCTTTGGGTGATGATCACATGGCGATGTGAACTATTGGTGTTAAATTACATGGGTATGTGAACTAGATTATTGACTCTAGTGCAAGTGGGAGACTAAAGGAAATATGCCCTAGAGGCAATAATAAAGTTGTCATTTTATATTCCCTTATATCATGATAAATGACTACTAAATCATGCAAGAATTGTATTAACCGGAAACTTGATACATGTGTGAATACATAGACAAAACACCGTGTCCCTAGTATGCCTCTACTAGACTAGCTCGTTAATCAAAGATGGTTAAGTTTCCTAGACATGTACATGTGTTGTCATTTAATGAACATGATCACATCATTAGGAGAATGATGTGATGGACAAGACCCATCCGTTAGCTTAGCATAATGATCGTTCAGTTCGTTCAGTTTTATTGCTACTGCTTTCTTCGTGTCAAATATATATTCCTCCGACTATGAGATTATGTAACTCCCGGACACCGGAGGAATGCCTTGTGTGCTATCAAACGTCACAACATAACTGGGTGATTATAAACATGCTCTACAGGTATCTCCAAAGGTGTTTGTTGGGTTGGCATAGATCAAGATTAGGATTTGTCACTCCGAGTATCAGAGAGGTATCTCTAGGCCCTCTCAGTAATGCACATCATATGAAGCCTTGCAAGCAATGTGGCTAATGAGTTAGTTACGGGATGATGCACTATGGAACGACTAAAGAGACTTTCCGGTAACGAGATTCAAAGTTCATCGGATCCCAACAAACACACTGCAAAAAGAGTTTCATCATATGGATCTCCAAGTGACCATTGTATTGAGAATCAAACGAGAGAGAGGAAGCCATCTAGCTACTAACTACGGACCTGTAGGTCTATAATGAACTACTCACGCATCATCGGAGAGGCACCAATGGACATGATGAACCCCTCTGTGATGGTGTCTAGATTGGATCTGGTGGTTATGGAACTTGTGGAAGCTGGAATTGATTTTCATCGACTCCCCTAGGGTTTCTGGAATATTGGGGTATTTATAGAGAAAAGAGGCGGTGCGTGTAACGCCCCGGATTCGATGCGCCAGGTGTCTGCAAGTTATTCGCCATCGTTGTCATGTCATTTGCTTGCGTGTTGCATTTTCCCATGTCATCATCTGCATTTCATCCGCATGTTTTTCAAAACTTGCATCCGTTCGGATTCTCCCGGTTCTCTCCGTTGTCCGTTCGGAGTCTGGACCTCTCGCGCGCGCCCGTCGCCCTCTCAGACCTTGTTTCATGTGCGGGTGTTAAACTTTCTCGGAATGGCCCGAGGTTTTCCAAGCGGCCTTGGGTATAGCACCGGTAGACCGCCTGTCAAGTTTCGTGCCATTTGGAGTTCGTTTGATACTCCAACGGTTAACCGCGTAACCGTAAAGCCCCTTTCTCTTTGCAGCCCAACACCTATTCCCACAGCCCACCAAACCCATCCAAACCACCTCCATGCTCTCCGCCGTTCGATCACGATCGCGTGGCCGAAAACCGCTCCTCATTTGGACACTCCTAGCTCCCAGAATCTATAAATATGTGCCCCTCCCCGAATTTTCGCAGTCCAAACCCTAGCTCCCCTCCTCCTCGCGCCGTCGGACGAAATCCCTCTCCGCGCCCGGACATGTCCGCGCCCGCCGGACGTCCCGCGCCAGTGGCCGCCTGCCACGTGGCGTCCCGCGCTTCCTCCGCCGCCGCG
>NC_041387.1:89405266-89412018 GCF_002162155.2 Triticum dicoccoides | reverse complement strand
TCGTCCCCCGCTCGGCCGCGTCGTCGCTGAAGCCGTCGCCGCCGCCCTGGTCGGGGATCGAGCAGAGGAGCCGCTCAATCCGGCGCCCCATTGACCGCGCCTCACGTGGGCCCCGACCTAGTGTCCCGTCCGGCCCAGCCCAGCTCCCTCTGCCTCCCAGCCGGCCTGCTTCCTTCCTGGGCTTGGCCCGACATGAGCACCACCGCAAACCCTCGCCCCGTGTGCATGTTATCTATATAGCGCCCGTATGTTTTTTTTAGAAAAATGCCCAAGTCCCTAAGTTTTCAGCATTGTCATGTCATGTTCATCGCATCATATCTCCATGCATACTACTTCGTTTTGTGCGTGTAATATGTCTAATTGTTCGTCTCAATGAGTACTTCATTTCATTCCATTGCATCATGTTCATTTGAGCTCATCTTGATGCCTGAATCATCGTTGCAAGAGTGCTATATGATGTTGTCTGCTGTCTGTTAACAGAACATGCTCTTTTGTCATTTTTGCCATGTTTGATGTGTGCACTGTATGAGGTTGATGTCTACACGTGTTTTGAACTATGCCATGTCTTCTTTACAGAGATGCTTACCATGTACTTTTGTGATCAATGTGGTGACTAGCACAAGCATGCAAACTAGGCTTCGTGTTAATGCTGATTTTAGTCCCTGTTCTGCTGTAATTTTCATGCCATGTAAACATGTTGCTACAGAGAGATCCATGCATAATTTGAGATACTTCAGTAAGGGTGTTTTGAACATATGGTTTTTCTCTAGCCATTCATGCCCTTGTTCGCAATCATGGAGTAGTCTAGCATGTCATTTTCGTGCCCTACTTGTGCTACAAAATGTTTCCTGGCAGATTGTTTACATGTTATTCAATTTTGCCAAGGTTGTTGTAGTTGATCCTTGCATGCTATGAACTTGTTCTTGCCTTGTTTAGCTTCATAAACATGTATTATTGCTGATGCTATGCTTATCTTGTCATGCAATGACTTGTGGTGAGTGAATCAAGCTTGTTAAGTAGTGTACTCGCTGTTGCTGTTTTGCTAGTCTGAATCTGTTATTTCGTGATGCTATGTAAACCTGCTGCTACAAGTCATTCTATGCATATTCTGGAGATTTTCACTAAGGGTGTTTTGTTATACATGTTATGCTTTATCCATCCATGCCCCTGGTTGCAATTATAGCCTGCTGTAGCTTGTTGTTATCTTGCTCCAAAGTTGCTAAATAGTGTTGCTGTCAGATTGTTAACATTAAGTTCAGTTGTTGTCATGATTGTTGTTAGTGATCCATGCACCCTATGATCTTTCTCTTGCCATGCTTAGCTTCATAAATATGTCTTCTTACTGTTGGTTGCCTTGCCATGCCATGTTTTGCTCTTTAGTGAGTTGCACAAGCTCATAAACATGCCTACTTATCGTTGTTCCTGCCATGTTTAAATCTGTAATATAACCTGCCATGTTTAACTTGTTTTGCTCATATCTTCTAGTCCGTAGCTCCGAACTAAATGAACTTTATACGTAACTTGACTAGAATCTCGTGTAGATCATCTTGGTGCATGTTAACTTGCTGTTTAACAACTTGAACATAAGGTTTATTCAGATCTAGACCAATTTTGAAATTTGCATATGAGGACTTACCGGAATTGTTATATGTTGTTTCCGGCCTCATTTAAACTTGCCTTGATGTGTTGCTCTTGTATGCATCATCTCTTACCATGAGTAGCTTCATGTAGCTTTGTCATGCATCATGCTTGTTGTCCATCATGCCTTGTTCATGTGTGGTGTGTTTACTATGTTGTGTGCTTCTTGTCGATAGTTCCCATTTCGTTGCGATCGTGAGGATTCGTTCGTCTACGCTTGGTTCGGCTTCATCCGTTCGTCTTCTTCATGGACTCGTTCTTCTTCCTTGCGGGATTTCAGGCAAGATGACCGCTACCCTAAATCTCACTACTATCATTGCTATGCTAGTTGTTTCGTTCTATTGCTATGCTGCGCCTCCTTTCACCTGTTCTTCAAGCCTCCCCAATTGCCATGAACCTCTAACCTTTGACACCCTTCCTAGCAAACTGTTGCTTGGCTATGTTACAGCTTTGCGCAGCCCCTCTTATAGCATTGTTAGTTGCAGGTGAAGTTGAAGATTGCTCCATGGTGGACAGGATTATGTCGGGATATCACAATATCTCTTATTTAATTAATGCATCTATATACTTGGTAAAGGGTGGAAGGCTCGGCCTTATGCCTGGTGTTTTGTTCCACTCTTGTCGCCCTAGTTTCCGTCATACCGGTGTTATGTTCCCAGATTTTGCGTTCCTTACGCGGTCGGGTGATTCATGGGACCCCCTTGACAGTTCGCTTTGAATAAAACTCCTCCAGCAAGGCCCAACATTGGTTTTACCATTTGCCTCACCACCACCTACTTTTCCCTTGGGAGTTGCTCTCTCGAGGGTCATCTTTATTTTAGCCCCCCCCCCCGGGCCAGTGCTTGTCTAAGTGTTGGTCCAAACTGGAGCCCTTTGCAGCGCCCCCTCAGGGAAACTCGAGGTCTGGTTTTAGTTGTACGGATTGCTCATCCGGTGTTGCCCTGAGAACAAGATATGTGCAGCTCCTATCGGGATTGTCGGCGCACCGGGCGGTCTTGCTGGTCTTGTTTTTCCATTGTCGAAATGTCTTGTAAACCGGGATTCCGAGTCTGATCGGGTCTTCCTGGGAGAAGGTATATCCTTCGTTGATCGCGAGAGCTTATCATGGGATAAGTTGGGACACCCCTGCAGGGTATAAACTTTCAAAAGCTGTGCCTGCGGTTATAGGCAGATGGGAATTTGTTAATGTCCGGTTGTAGATAACTTGACACCAGATCCGAATTAAAATGCATCAACTGCGTGTGTAGCCGTGATGGTCTCTTTTCAACGGAGTCCGGGAAGTGAACACGGTTTTTGGGTTATGTTTGACGTAAGTAGGAGTTCAGGATCACTTCTTGATCATTGCTAGCTTCACGACCGTTCCATTTGCTCTCTTCTCGCTCTTATTTGCGTACGTTAGCCACCATATATGCTTAGTCGCTGTTGCAGCCTCACCACTTTACCCCTTCCTTTTCCCATTAAGCTTTGCTAGTCTTGATACCCATGGTAATGGGATTGCTGAGTCCTCGTGGCTCACAGATTACTACGACAACAGTTGCAGGTACAGGTTATGCGATGATCTTGACGCGAGAGCGATGTTTGCTTGTCTTGGAGTTCTTCTTCTGCTTCTTCTTCGATCAGGGGATAGGTTCCAGGTCGGCAGCCTGGGCTAGCAGGGTGGATGTCGTTTGAGTTTCTGTTTGTGTTTCATCCGTAGCCAGATGATGCTCTTATGTTTTGTGATGTTGTATTCGTGTGGCATTTTATGCCTCTTGTATGTATCCCCATCTATTATGTAATGTTGATGTAATGATATCCACCTTGCAAGAGCGTTTCAATATGCGGGTCTATCCTTGGTGGGACCTTCAAGTTCCTTTTGGATAGGGTCGCATATTGGGCGTGACAAGTTGGTATCAGAGCCTCGACCGACCCTAGGAGCCCCCTTGATTGATCGTGTAGTTTGGCCGTTGTTGAGTCTAGAAGAAAACTGTTTTCGGAGTCTAGTTATATCGGAGAGTAGGAATTCTTTTTACTCTTCAGCCCCTTCGTCGCTATGGTAAGGAATCTTGACGTAGGTGTTTTGAATTACTCCTCTTCCCCTTCAAATTTTTCTTTAGGTTCACGCAGTTGGTTTTTCCGATCATTGTTCCTCAGCTCTTTTCATCCGGTGCATTTCTCGTCAAGTCGACTCGAGCCTCTTCATATTTGCCAAGTTCAATCCTCAGTTGTTTTCTTTTCCCACCCGCCCACCCCTTTTCATCTCGGAACCGGAGTCCGTAATCGAGTATCCATCCTACTCGTGCGAAGTTTTTGCTCTCTCTCCTCAATGATTTCAACCGGTGTTTTCTCTTCAAGATATTCATCGATTTCCCCTTTCAAGTTGCTTTTGTTTTCCCGCCCTCCAACCCTTTTCTTCCCGGAGTCTGAGTCTCTCTCGACCATCTATCTCATTCGTGCGGAGCCTCTTCAGTCTTCCGTAAATTATTTCAACCTGTGAATTCTCATCTCGTTCGTCATTCTTCATCTCTTTATCTTTTCCGGTGGATTCAATTCTAATTTTGGTAGTGATTATATTCTTTTCCTCGGCTCAAGTGTTTTTCCCTGCTTGTTCGCCTCTCGCCAGATTATCCTTCCGGAGTGTTCAAGACACCTCAGGAGATTCGTCTGTGTTCCAATTAATTCGAGGTTGTCACCTCATTCAAATATTTCAATTGTTCCGGTGCATCATCTATCTGTTCAACAATCCTTTTCAACGGTGTTATCTCTTTTAGTGGGCCCATAACCCACAGGTCTTTTTCCCATGATCTTACCGGACTCTTCTAATTCCCCCGGAGCTATTCTTAAATTCTTTTCAAAGTATGACGTAAGTATGAATTTCATCAGTCACTTGCCTTCTCCAAGATCTCGTTCAAATTATTTTCATTGTTGGCTCAACCTCTTCGCTTTTTCATTCTCCCGGAGTATCTCAGTAATTTTGGTGGTGTTTCTCGTCGTCTTTTGAAGACCGAAGAAGGGTTTTCCTCTAAATCTTGTCCGTTCTCTCGAAGTTTCGTGGTTCTAGCTTCATATTATCCTCTCAAATTATTCCATTTGTCAGATATTCCTTTTCTCAACCATCCGGAGTTTGTCAGGATTTGTCTTTCCAGTTCTTTTCACCGGAGGCCATCATTTCAGTTACCGTTATCCAATTAGCTCCGTTCAAGTGTTTTTTTAGTCAGCTCATGATCTCCTTCTCCTTTTGCATCTAAATCCCCGCGAGCATATTGGTTCTTCTAATTCTTCCCGGCGATTCATTCTCTTTCATCAATCATTTTCTAATTCTTACGGCGGTTCATTCAGATTCTTTTCCTTTGTTATCATATCAATCCATTCGTTCTTTCCAATCCTATCGGTGATTCATGAAGACCTTCTCAAGCTTGCGATATGTCACTTCTCAATCCCTTTTCAAGAAGAATAAGTAGTATTCTAAATCCATTGTTTGTCATCAATTTAATTGGATGAAGGATAAGCATACAATAAATCTTATTCTTATTTCATCCAAGTGAGTAATACCTTCCTTCGGAGTTTGTTCTTGATGAATAAATTCTAGTTCCAAGTTTTTTCATCTTTTCTTTTCCGGAGTTCAAATTTCCTCGGCCATTTCGTCGGAACCTCCATGTAAATCATCGCAACGCTCATCTTATTCGTTCGTCCTTCATTCTATCTCGTCATCCTTTCGTTACCGGAGTTCTTCATGGTGGTTTTTCATGATTTATTTCATTCTTCAAGAATTCGTCAATATTTTGTTCAAGGAGTTCTAGTATCTTCCTCCTTGCATCTCAAAGTGCAATTAATTCTCCATATTCTTTTGAAGTGGAGTATTGCATTTCTTCGTTCTTCTCAGCTACCCAAATCATTTCCGTTTGTGGCCGGTTATCACCTTATGATCTAGAGAGGTTACCTATAAGACCACGACAAGCTTATTCTTTTCGTTGTTGAATTTTCTCAACAACTCCATTCAATCTTTTCTTCTAAGGTTGCTTTCTATTTCATTCGTGGCACAAGTTGTCATTTTCTTCTCCGTTCTTTTCATTCAACTCTTTTAATTCTTTCCGGAGGTTTTGTGTCATGTCTTCATCAGGTGTCATTCCATCTTGTGAAGCTCGTGTTCTATTCCTCCATGTTTCAGCCGGAGTGCTGCCTAAATCCTTTCAGTATTATTAGTTTCTTATCTCGTTCTAACTGGAGTGGTTTCATAGCCTATCTGATTCTGTGAGCTTTTGATTCTCGTCATTCTCGTCGTTCCTTTCTTCTTCTCGAGTGCTCTCGATTCTTTGCTTCTTCTCTTGAGTTCTTGCTTCACCTCTTCCTCTTTCTCTTCTGTCTCGGTCCTAAGATCTCGGGGCGAGATCTCTTGTTAGTGGAGGAGTGTTGTAATGCCCCGGATTCGATGCGCCAGGTGTCTGCCAGTTATTCGCGTCATTGTCATGTCATTTGCTTGCGTGTTGCATTTTTCCATGTCATCATCTGCATTTCATCCGCATGTTTTTTAAACCTTGCATCCGTTCGGATTCTCCCGGTTCTCTCTGTTGTCCGTTCGGAGTCCAGACCTCTCGCGCGCGCTCATCGCCCTCTCAGACCTTGTTTCATGTGCGGGTGTTAAACTTTCTCGGAATGGCCCGAGGTTTGCCAAGCGGCCTTGGTATAGCACCGGTAGACCGCCTGTCAAGTTTCGTGCCATTTGGAGTTCGTTTGATACTCCAATGGTTAACCGGGTAACCGTAAAGCCCCTTTCTCTTTGCAGCCCAACACCTCTTCCCACAGCCCACCAAACCCATCCAAACCCCCTCCATGTTCTCCGCCGTTCGATCATGATCGCGTGGCCGAAAACCGCTCCTCATTTGGACTCTCCTAGCTCCCAGAATCTATAAATATGTGCCCCTCCCCGAATTTTCGCAGTCCAAACCCTAGCTCCCCTCCTCTTCACATCGTCGGACGAAATCCCTCTCCGCGCCCGGACATGTCCGCGCCCGCCGGACGTCCCGCGCCGCCGCCCCGCGCTAGTGGCCGCCTGCCACGTGGTGCCCCGCACCTCCTCCGCCGCCGCGGCTCGCGGAGCCCATGGAGGGCCCGCGCGAGCCCGCGCCCCCGCCGCC
>NC_041387.1:89355741-89404753 GCF_002162155.2 Triticum dicoccoides | reverse complement strand
GAAGCCGTCACCGCCGCCCTGGTCGGGGATCGAGCGGAGGAGCCGCTCGATCCGGCGCCCCGTTGACCGCGCCTCGCATGGGCCCCGACCCAGTTACCCGTCCGGCCCAGCCCAGCTCCCTCTGCCTCCCAGCCGGCCTGCTTCCTTCCTGGGCTTGGCCCGACGTGAGCACCACCGCAAACCCTCGCCCCGTGTGCATGTTATCTATATAGCGCCCATATGTTTTTTTTTCAGAAAAACGCCCAAGTCCCTAAGTTTTCAGCATTATCATGTCATGTTCATCGCATCATATCTCCATGCATACTGCTTCGTTTTGTGCGTGTAATATGTCAAATTGTATGCCTCAGTGAGTACTTCATTTCATTCCATTGCATCATGTTCATTTGAGCTCATCTTGATGCCTGAATCATCGTTGCAAGAGTGCTATATGATGTTGTCTGTTGTCTGTTAACAGAACATGCTCTTTTGCCATTTTTGCCATGTTTGATGTGTGCATTCTATGAGGTTGATGTCTACATGTGTTTTGAACTATGCCATGTCTTCTTTACAGAGATGCTTACCATGTATTTTTGTGATCAATGTGGTGACTAGCACAAGCATGCAAACTAGGCTTCGTGATGTTGCTGATTTTAGTCCCTGTTCTGCTGTTATTTTGATGCCATGTAAACATGATGCTACAGAGATATCCGAGCATATTTTGAGATACTTCAGTAAGGATGTTTTGAACATATGGTTTTTCCCTAGCCATTCATGCCCTTGTTTGAAATCATGGAGTAGTCTAGAATGTCATTTTCGTGCCCTACTTTTGCTACAAAATGTTTCCTGGCAGATTGTTTACATGTTATTCAATTTTGCTAAGGTTGTTGTAGTTGATCCTTGCATGCTATGAACTTGTTCTTCCCTTGTTTACCTTCATAAACATGTATTATTGCTGATGCAATGTTTATCTTGTCATGCAATGACTTGTGGTGAGTGAATCAAGCTTGTTAAGTAGTGTACTCGCTGTTGCTGTTTTGCTAGTCTGAATCTGTTATTTCGTGATGCTATGTAAACCTGCTGCTACAAGTCATTCTATGCATATTCTGAAGATTTTCACTAAGGGTGTTTTGTTATACATGTTATGCTCTATCCATCCATGCCCCTGGTTGCAATTATAGCCTACTGTAGCTTGTTGTTATCTTGCTCCAAAGTTGCTAAATAGTGTTGCTGTCAGATTGTTAACATTAAGTTCAGTTGTTGTCATGATTGTTGTTAGTGATCCATGCACCCTATGATCTTTCTCTTGCCATGCTTAGCTTCATAAATATGTCTTCTTACTGTTGGTTGCCTTGCCATGCCATGTTTTGCTCTTTAGTGAGTTGCACAAGCTCATAAACATGCCTACTTATCGTTGTTCCTGCCATGCTTAAATATGTAATATAACTTGCCATGTTTACATGGGTGCCATCATTTCTTCTGATCCTTTTTGGCTCATGGTCAGTAAGGGACTATTGTTCTATGCAATTAGTAGATTCATGCCATGCCTTTGTTTGCCATGATAAGTTCTGGTAACATGTTGTTTCATAGCTCTAAACATTGCAACCTGATGTCATTTTCTGCAAAGTCTGAAACTAATATTATTTGTAATCTTGCCATGTGTGCTTGAGCATGTTCTAGTGATTTCTGGAGATAGCTCAGTGTTCATGTTTTGTTATGCTTTACCTGTACATCATGCCCATGCCTTTTGTTTTCTTGTTGAGGTCCTGTGGCATGTTGTTTTGATGCTTGTAATATGCCTAGTTGCTGTTTTGGACAGATTGTTGCTATAACTTGTTTCATGTGTGTGTGTTGAATCGTTGCTCCGTTTTGAGTGTGCTCTATATGAAACTTGCTTGATTTTGCATGTAGTTTCATATTATCATGTTGCATCCTTGTTTTGAGGTGTTTTCTTGATGTTTGGGTGCATTGTGCGTCAATGCCATGTTTAACTTGTTTTGCTCATATCTTCTAGGTCGTAGCTCCGAACTAAATGAACTTTATACGTAACTTGACTAGAATCTCGTGTAGATCATCTTGGTGCATGTTAACTTGCTGTTTAACAACTTGAACATAAGGTTTATTCAGATCTGGACCAATTTCGAAATTTGCATATGAGGACTTACCGGAATTGTTATATGTTGTTTCCGGCCTCATTTAAACTTGCCTTGATGTGTTGCTCTTGTATGCATCATCTCTTGCCATGAGTAGCTTCATGTAGCTTTGTCATGCATCATGCTTGTTGTGCATCATTCCTTGTTCATGTGTGGTGTGTTTACTATGTTGTGTGCTTCTTCTCGATAGTTCCCGTTTCGTTGCGATCGTGAGGATTTGTTCGTCTACGCTTGGTTCGGCTTCATCCGTTCGTCTTCTTCATGGACTTGTTCTTCTTCTTTGCGGGATTTCAGGAAAGATGAACGCTACCCTGGATCTCACTACTATCATTGCTATGCTAGTTGTTTCGTTCTATCGCTATGATGCGCCTCCTTTCACCTGTTCTTCAAGCCTCCCCAATTGCCATGAACCTCTAACCTTTGACACCCTTCCTAGCAAACCGTTGCTTGGCTATGTTACCGCTTTGCTCAGCCCCTCTTATAGCGTTGTTAGTTGCAGGTGAAGTTGAAGATTGCTCCATGGTGAACAGGATTATGTCGGGATATCACAATATCTCTTATTACTTAATGCATCTATATACTTGGTAAAGGGTGGAAGGCTCGGCCTTATGCCTGGTGTTTTGTTCCACTCTTGACGCCCTAGTTTCCGTCATACCGGTGTTATGTTCCCGGATTATGCGGTCGGGTGATTTATGGGACCCCCTTGACAGTTCGCTTTGAATAAAACTCCTCCAGCAAGGCCCAACATTGGTTTTACCATTTGCCTCACCACCACCTACTTTTCCCTTGGGAGTCGCTCTCTCGAGGGTCATCTTTATTTTAGCCCCCCCGGGCCAGTGCTTGTCTAAGTGTTGGTCCGAACTAGAGCCCTTTGCAGCGCCCCCTCAGGGAAACTTGAGGTCTGGTTTTAGCTGTACGGATTGCTCATCCGGTGTTGCCCTGAGAACGAGATATGTGCAGCTCCTATCGGGATTGTCGATGCATCGGGCGGTCTTGCTGGTCTTGTTTTACCATTGTCGAAATGTCTTGTAAACCGGGATTCCGAGTCTGATCGGGTCTTCCTGGGAGAAGGTATATCCTTCGTTGATCGCGAGAGCTTATCATGGGCTAAGTTGGGACACCCCTGCAGGGTATAAACTTTCGAAAGCCATGCCTGCGGTTATAGGCAGATGGGAATTTGTTAATGTCCGGTTGTAGATAACTTGACACGAGATCCGAATTAAAACGCATCAACCGCGTGTGTAGCCGTGATGGTCTCTTTTCGGTGGAGTCCAGGAAGTGAACACGGTTTTTGGGTTATGTTTGACGTAAGTAGGAGTTCAGGATCACTTCTTGATCATTGCTAGCTTCACGACCGTTCCATTTGCTCTCTTCTCGCTCTTATTTGCGTACGTTAGCCACCATATATGCTTAGTCGCTACTGCAGCCTCACCACTTTACCCCTTCCTTTTCCCATTAAGCTTTGCTAGTCTTGATACCCATGGTAATGGGATTGCTGAGTCCTCGTGGCTCACAGATTACTACAACAACACTTGCAGGTACAGGTTATGCGATGATCTTGACGCGAGAGCGATGTTTGCTTGTCTTGGAGTTCTTCTTCTGCTTCTTCTTCGATCAGGGGATAGGTTCCAGGTCGGCAGCCTGGGCTAGCAGGGTGGATGTCGTTTGAGTTTCTGTTTGTGTTTCATCCGTAGCCGGATGATGCTCTTATGTTTTGTGATGTTGTGTTCGTGTGGCATTGTATGCCTCTTGTATGTATCCCCATCTATTATGTAATGTTGATGTAATTATATCCACCTTGCAAAAGCGTTTCAATATGCGGGTCTATCCTTGGTGGGACCTTCGAGTTCCTTTTGGATAGGGTCGCATATTGGGCGTGACAGTGCGGGAGGCCGTTGAGGTGGGCATTTCCCATCTGGGCGCGCCTGGGCCCCCAGGCATGCCCTGGTGGGTCTTGATAATCCACAAGTATAGGGGATCACAACAAATTTCGAGGGTAGAGTATCCAACCCAAATTTATTGATTCGACACAAGGGGAGCCAAAGAATATTCTCAAGTATTAGCAGCTGAGTTCTCAATTCAACCACACTTGAAAGACTTAATCTCTACAACAAAGTATTTAGTAGCAAAGTAGTATGGAAGTAATGATAATAGTGGCAAAAGTAATAGTAGCAGTTTTGTAGCAATCGTAACAGTGGCAACAGAAAAGTAACTTAGCAAGGATCAATATGAAACGAGTGTCGGATATCGGGTTCCGGCAAAACCCTTAAGGTTCGAAAACTGGGGTGTGCACGAAGATTTCCCCCTATCAAATCTCGCTCTTTCAGCCTCGTCGTGATCCCTAGGCTTAGCTAAACAAATCACAGCACAAGAGACATGAGGTTTATACTGGTTCAGGCCACCATTATGGTGTAATACCCTATTCCAGTGTGTGGTGTGGTGGATTTCCTCTTGGGCTGATGATTAACAGTATAAGGAGAAGAACAACCTCCTGAGGCGAGGTGTTCTTGTGCGTTGTGGATGGTTCCGGTCCTAATGGATCGCCTTGTCTATGGTGGTGGCTAGTCCTATTTATAGAGGCCCTGGTCCTCTTCCCAAATATTGAGCGGGAAGGGATTCCACAATGGCGTCATTTGAAAGGGGACACCTAGTACAGGATATCCTGACTAAAGGTGGTCTTCGCCTGCCAAGGACTCTGGTGATGACGTCGTCTTGGGCTCCATCGTGACCTCCGTCTTAACGTCCTGCTAGTCCTGGTCTTGTTGCACCGATATGGAAACCTTTGCCTGATGCCTCGGTACTCCACGCCTGCTCTTGCCCCCTTAGCACCAAAGGGGAAACTGGTACACTGCACGCGCTGGCGCCCGCCTAGCCGTGGTCGTCATGGCTTGTGTCATGGGAACCTCGCGAGGTACCCCGTGCCTTGATCTCTCCGCCTCGCTCGCGAGCCTGCCTCAAGAGGCCGCTCCTGAAGAGGCCTTGCATCGTCCGCCCCGTGAGGCTTGGCCCCTCGCAAGGGTCTTGAGTGTTTGGTTGATGAACATGGGCCGCACTAGGCTGCTGCTGGAGCCACGCAGCGGGCCGCAGGCAGGCAAGGCTGGATACCCCCATATCCAGAACACCGACAGTAGCCCCCAGGCCCAAGGCGCGCTCGGACTTGGCTTAGCGGCGAAGCCAAAGGGGCAAGTGCGGAGCGCCGCGGGGCCCTCAAGCCTGTGGCCTTGGTTGACGCATGGCGATTGATTGGACATGGGCGTCTCCGCTTCCCCATGTCGTTTCAATATCGCCTGGCTAGGCGACCCCGACGCCTTATGCAGTTATTTCCTCCTTGCCAGCAGAGTGCTCCCCATCCTTCCTTCTTCCTCAGATCTGCCTCCGCTCCTAATCTGACTTGCGTTCTTCCCCCTCCATCGCTATGGTGTCGACTAGCACGAAGAAGGGGAAGAAGCCTCTTCTCTCTGCTGACCCATCTCCGGTGACCGAACCCGCCATTGGCCGGTCGCTGGTGCTCAACTTGGAGGCCATGGAGAAGGTCTGTCATGCGCTTGCCTCCAGCTTCAATGAGTGGGGGAAGACAGTGGCCTGGCCTGCATCCCATGCCTCCATTGATAGGTCAGTTACCGAGGTTCGGTTCTTTGTCCACGCCTTGTGGGCTGGCCTAGTTCCCCCTTTCCCTGCCTTCTTCAATGCAGTGCTTTCCCATTACCAGATCCACATGTTGCATCCTGATCCCCAATCCGTCGTCCTTCTCGCTATTTTCGCCTTTGTTTGTGAGGCCATGATGGGCATTGCTCCTTTTGTCTCCCTCTGGCGCCATTTCTTTTCGCTGCATCTGACCGATCCCTTGCAATGCTCGGGGTGCGTGAGTTTCTAGGCTGTGGCGGAGACCGCAGAACGCCGCTTCGGGGATTGATTTTGCTCTCCCGTCGACCGTGAGCGGGTTCCGGACACGCTGGGTGTACGTGGATGTTAAGGTGCACAGCCCTCTGCTCTCCCATCCGTTGTTGCGCGCCGTCCCCAACTCCGGCTGGGGCCACGAGAAGCTCGAGAACCCTCGTCTCTCCTTCGTCTGGTTCCGGTTGAAGAGGCTGAGAGACCTTGGCGTGACTGCACCTCGGGTGGTGAAGGAGTTCCTCCGACATCGCGTTTCTCCTCTCCAGCACCATTCTCGGCCGATGTGGGCCCTGACAGATGACCAGGATCATATGAGGCTTCAGGAGTCGGGGCTTCTGCTCGAAGCACTGAGGACAGTGCTTGAAGTCCTTACCAGCAACCCCTTGCCGGGCGACTTGTTGCATGGGGGCGGCCTCTTGTATCTATGCTCGAAGAAGGCCGAGTTCGCGAGGCAGATGCCTGCCTTCGATGAATGGGGGGTACGTCTGGTCGGCCTTTCGGTGCCTCACGAGAATCCAATCGTCGTGGCTCCTCTCCTTGCTGCCGGCACCGAGCTTGCCCCAAGAGTGGTTTGCAGGGAGGCAAGCATTGCTCGAGGCCGGAGGTACTGGTGTCAGGGTGCTGGCACTGCTTGGGGTTCCCGAGGCGTCGTCCTCCGGGACTCGTGAGGGTCGCCCTGAGGCGATTATTGGGGAGATGCAGCTTGCGGCTCCTGAGGTGGACCGCCTGGGTGTCTCTCCCATCATGCACCATGCTGGCCTCCATGTCCAGCGCCTAGGCCGGTTCTGCGTGGACTTCGCCGAACTCCGTAAGAGGAAAGAGTCCTCGAGCTACAGTGGTCGCACCATCCGTCCGCTGAAGCATAGGAAGTACTTCGCTGTGGACGAGTAAGTACCTTAACTTTGTAATTCCTTGATTGTTGCTTCCTCTCCTGACCGCGGCTCTTCAGGGCCCCCCTTGCCGAGCTTGCAGGACCTTCCGAGGAACAACCTCTTCAGGCCTTGTCTTCATCGCTAGCGTTAAGCGTCCCAAGCCTGCACGCCGCCCCTGATGCGGGGCCAATCGGAGGAGCAAGCCTACCTGCAAAGTGCCCTAAGCATGTGCCTTTGGCGCCTTTCCTTCGCGACCTCGCTTGGAGCATAACTAGCCTACCCAAGGCTCCTCCTCTGGTCATGGATGGCCAATGGTGGGCATCAATCCTAGGCTCCTCTTTAGGTGGCGAGCCTGCGCCAGCCCCGGCCCCTCACGGGGCCCGACCAGCGGTCATGGGGGCGCCAGACCCCAGCCCCCTGCCAAAAGGGGGCGAACCACTTTGTACCCTGCCGACAACGTCTGCGATGGGTGATGACATAAGCAGCGTGCTCGAGCTTGCACGCGACTGGAGCGTCTTCCACCTCGAGTCCTTCCAGAAGTCGATGGATGCGATGGGTCAGCTCGGTGGAGAACTTACGGATGTTGATGCACGCCTCGAGGCCGAGGCCATGCGGCTAGTCGAGGAGCGGCATAAGCTGAAGGAGTCCGTCAACCTCGCGCGCCACCAACGTGATCTTGACAACGCGCCGAAGCGTCCCTCGCAGCCTCGCGAGAAGCCTGCTCATGAGCTTTGGAGGAGGCTCGGGAGGCATATCGCCGTCGCGAGCTTGCGGAGAAACGCGCGTGGGAGCTCCAAGCCTGGAGCGCTTCTCTGGAACAGCAAGTGGAGCTGCGTCAGGCTGCTCTGGTGTTGCTGAGGGGGGCACCTGTCAAAGAAGAGGAGCTCCGAAAGCGTGAGGAAGCGCTGACGCTGGAGGCCGCCGAGCGCAGTCTTGATCTTGAGCGGTTGGAGACAAGGGAGCGCCAGGTTGCCCAAGCGGAAGACGATGTTAGCGCGCACGAAGCTCGGATCCAGGAAGAGGTCGATTGCCGTGTGACCGAGGCTCATGTAGATCTCTCAAGTGGATACGATCTAAAGCTGAAGCTGGTTGAAGCCGAAGCTGTGGGCAGGACTGCCGCCCTTAGGTCCAGGCTCGCTGAAGCCGAACAGCGCGCGGATGCCACCTCAGCCGCCCTGACCTCGGCGCAGGCTGAGCTGACCTCGGCCCGTGCCGAGCTGCTTCCTCTTCGACAGCGGGTTGGCAATGTCGACTCCATCGCGCGGCAGAACAGGGAAGAAGTGCTCCAGCGACAAACGCTCGAGCGGATGTATGCCCCCATGCTCCAAGATCTCAGGGTTAGGGCCGATGTTGCTTTGGTCAACATCTGCAACGAGAACGCCCATCATCCCCAAGTGACCAACTACGCCAGCCATCTCTGCTTCTTTGCTGACATGGTGACGTGCTTGGAGAACCGCTCTGTGAGGGCTCACCAGCTTGTGGAGGAGAGGAGCCACAGCCTGCTCGGGCGCGCATTTTCTCGCGTCTTCAGCCATCTTCAGAACACCAATCCCACCTTCGACTTTGACGCTGTCATAGCTCCAGTGCCTGAGGCCATTCAGGGTAACCCGGTGCAGTGGGTGGAGGACAATGTTGATGCGCTTGTTAGGGCCTTTGCGTCCGATGACGACGGGGTGGTAGTCGCGGCGGATGGAGGTGATGTGGTTGATGGTGGTGACGGTGGCGGTGGTGATGCCAGTGACGGTGGCAACGGCGCCAGTGATGTGTCTGAAGGTGACCAGGAGGACGCGGTGAGCGACATGTCTGACTGACCCGTGTTTTGTTGTTGTTTATCCTGCACACAAAAGCTCGGGCGCGGCCCTAAAGGTTGTAAGTGCATTTTGGGAGGGGAAGCCCCGCATGTAAAGAGATTACCGACCGTATGCTTTTAAGAACGATGCTGATCGTGCACCTCCATGATCCTTCGTGCCCTGCGGCAAGCATGTTGTTGTGGTTTACCTCTAGCCAGGTCAAGTCCCGAATCAGGTTGCGAGGTCGTGAGCCCCTGGGGGTCTCCTGAGGGACCTGTCGACCCGGTCATGAAAGCCTAGCGAGAGAGAGCGCCGGCCGAGGCACGACATGTGAGCATTGTGCAAGTGCTTCGCCCAGCCCTGCCCGCAAAGGGCTCATGAGGGGGAGGCAGCTGATGCAAACTCCAGATTAAGGTGGGAACTAGAACGCACGAAACGCAAGAACGCGAAAATTCACCCTCCCCGCACACAAGCAAAAATTCAACTCCAATTTAAATCTGAAACAAAGGAAGCACAACCACAGAAAGGGAATCCAAAAGCAAATGGCCGCATCCGGCACCTAGTCTAGTCTTCGACGTCTTCTCACCAGCACGGAGCTAAGTGCTGCCACTGGGCGTGGGTGGGAGCCCCCGAGGCCCGAGGGCGGCCTCCGGAGACTCTGGGGCGTGTAGAACCCCACTCATTATTATGTGAGAGTGTCATGGGTGGCGAGCTTCACATGCACTGGGCCTTCTTCACAGGTGCTGGGTCTAGCTTCATATCGCCAGGCGAGGGCCCCGCCTTGCGCCACCCTAGACCTCCATTGACGGCGACCGGAAACCAGGACGATGCCAACATGGGTAAAGCGGACGCCAGTGGTGCCCTCGGCGACCACGGGTCCTCTGTCGGGGGTAGGTTTTGCAGCACCTCCCCGACAGAGGGCCTACCTCTAGGGGACGTCTTGCTCTGTGCACCGCGGGGAGGGGCCTGGCTCCCAGCCCCTCTCCTGCAGCCCCCATTGCGCCCCTCCTGGCGGAAGGGAGGCCGCTGGGCTGGGGTAGCCATCTGCTGCTGTGACCTGAACCTCCTGAGACCCATGGTTAGCGTAAGCCTACTCTTGAGGGATTAGTGCTACCCAGTAACTACCACTGCCGGCGCGGTTGCTGAGGCTTCCTTGAAGTTCCTGAAAAGTCTCGGCTTCTAGCATCTCTTACTCCCAGCCTGGTCTGAGGAACGAGCCAGGATCGTCTTCTAGTGCATATTCTCGATCCATCATGTGGGGCACGTAAGCCTCCGAAGCCGCCGCCTCGAAGACCTCGCCGTAGTGCCCCATGCTCCACGTCGCCTGGCCTTGCGCACCGTCTTGAGGATGGTAGAGCGGCGGATGCCCTCCCGGGCCGTAGGCCACGCGCATGCCCTGATGCATCAGAGGTGGTGGCGGCGCGATCTGGCGCCCGGCGCCGGTGGTCGAACTGGCCCCGACGAAACCATGCAGCACACTTGGGGCAACGCGGGCGCGGAGAGGCCCACCGTGCAACCTGACCGAGGCCCGGGGTGGAAGCTGGAAGCAGAAGGGCGGCGACCCCGAGGCCACTGTGTCCAGGAGCTCAGCAACACGCTCCAGCAACGCATCCTAACCGCTCTCCATTAGCCTGCAACGTAGAAACTCTGTGGGGGCCACCGCGAGCGCGTCTCTCATGTTTGCCTGTTCCCGCCTAAAGTGCGGCGCTGTGGCTGCGGCGTGGTTTGAGGCCCTTGCAGCTGCTCGCACCTGCCGCGGAGTAAGGGCGAGCGGCGTGTGGCCAAAGCCTCCCTCGCCCCACGGTGCCCTGCGATGCGCGAGCCGCCTGGAGCGAGTGGTTGAGGTCTTCTTGAGCAGGCGGCGTGGCTCAGGCTGGCCAGGCCGTCCGGTAGTCAGTGTTGGTCATCGGGTCACCGGACATGGATGCGACGAAGCGACGGGACGCGGATTGATGGAAGGAAGGCTTCGGCGCACCCCTTCCTGGCGCGCCAAATGTCCGATATCGGGTTCCAGCAAAACCCTTAAGGTTCGAACACTTGGGTGCGCACGAGTATTTCCCCCTATCGAATCTCGCTCTTTTAGCCTCGTCGTGATCCCTAGGCTTAGCTAAATGAAATCACAGCATAAGAGACACGAGGTTTATACTGGCTCAGGCCACCATTGTGGTGTAATACCCTACTCCAGTGTGTGGTGTGGTGGATTGCCTCTTGGGCTGATGATAAATAGTACAAGGAGAAGAACAGCCTCCTGAGGTGAGGTGTTCTTGTGCTCTGTGGATGGTTCTGGTCCAAATGGATCTCCTTGTCTATGGTGGTGGCTAGTCCTATTTATAGAGGCCCTGGTCCTCTTCCCAAATATTGAGCGGGAAGGGATTCCACAATGGTGGGATTTGAAAGGGGACAACTAGTACAGGCTATCCTGACTAAAGGTGGTCTTCGCCTGCCAAAGGCTCTGGTGATGACGCCGCCTTGGGCTCCACTGTGACCTCCGTCTTGCCGTCCTGCTAGTCCTGGTCTTGTTGCACCGATATGGAAACATTTGCATGATGCCTCGGTACTCTGCGTCTGCGCTTGCCCTCTTAGCACCAAAGGGGAAACTGGTACACTGCGCCCGCTGGCGCCCGCCTGGCCTTGGTCGTCATGGCTTGCATCATGGGAACCTTGCGAGGTACCCCGTGCCTTGATCTCTTCGCCTCCCTCGCGAGCTTGCCTAAAGAGGCTGCTCCTGCGGAGGCCTTGCATCATCTGCCCCGCGAGGCTTGGCTCCTCGCGAGGGTCTTGAGTGTTTGGTTGATGAAGACGGGCCACACTGGGCCGCTGGTGGAGCCACGCAGCGGGCCGCAGGCAGGCAGGGCTAGATACCCCCATATCCAGAAGGCCGACAACGAGCTCATAGGCAATGGATAATTATGTCGGATGAAATTCACCATGCAACAGTTATAACATAGGGTGACACAGAACTAGCTCCAGTTATGTAGGCATGTATTCCGAATATAGTCATACGTGCTTTTGGAAAAGAACTTGCATGACATCTTTTGTCCTCCCCTCCCGTGGCAGCGGGGTCCTAATGGAAACTAAGGGATATTAAGGCCTCCTTTTAATAGAGTGCCGGACCAAAGCATTAGCACTTACTGAATACATGAACTCCTCAAACTACGGTCATCACCGGGAAGTGTCCCAACTATTGTCACTCCGGGGTTTGCCGGATCATAACACATAGTAGGTGACTATAACTTGCAAGATAGGATCAAGAACACTCATATATTCATGAAAACGTAATAGGTTCAGATATGAAATCATGGCACTCGGGCCCTAGTGACAAGCATTAAGCATGGCAAGGTCATAGCAACATCAATCTTAGAACATAATGAATACTAGGGATCAAACCCTAACAAAACTAACTCGATTACATGGTAAATCTCATCCAACCCATCACCGTCCAGCAAGCCTACGATGGGATTACTCACGCACGGTGGTGAGCATCATGAAATTGGTGATGGAGGATGTTTGATAATGACGATGGCGATGGATTCCCTTCCCCGAAGCCCCGAATGGACTCCAGATCAGCCCTCCTGAGGAAGAACAGGGCTTGGCGGCCTCTCCGTCTCATAAAATGCGATGAATCCTTCTCTCTGATTTTTTTTCTCTCCGAACGTGAATATATGGAGTTGGAGTTGAGGTCGGTGGAGCTCCAGGGGGCCCACGCGGCAGGGGGCGCACCCTAGGGGGGCGCCCCCACCCTCGTGGCTAGGGTGTGGGGTCCCTTCTGTTGATTCTTTTGCCAATATTTTTATTATCCAAAACGTGACTCCGTAAAGTATTAGGTCATTCCGAGAACTTTTATTTCTGCACAAAAATAATACCATGGCAATTCTGCTGAAAACAGCATCAGTCTGGGTTAGTTCCATTCAAATCATGCAAATTAGAGTCCAAAACAAGGGCAAAAGTGTTTGGAAAATTAGATACGTTGGAGACGTATCAACTCCCCCAAGCTTAAACCTTTGCTTATCCTCAAGCAATTCAGTTGACAAACTGAAAGTGATAAAGAATAACTTTTACAAACTCTATTTGAATTTGTTGTTGCAAATATGTAAAGACAGCATTCATGTTTTCCGCAAAGATCATGAACTAACCATATTCATAATAACACTTAGGTCTCATGTTTACTCATATCAATGGCATAATCAACTAGCGAGCAATAATAATAAATCTCGGATGACAACACTTTCTCAAAACAATCATGATATGATATAACAAGATGGTATCTCGCTATCCCTTTCTGAGACCGCAAAACATAAATACAGAGCACCCCTGAAGATCAAGGACTGACTAGACATTGTAATTCATGGAAAAAGAGATCCAGTCACAGTCATACTCAATGTAAATTAATACCAATGCATACAAATGATAGCGGTGCTCTCCAACCGGTGCTTTTTATAAGAGGATGATGGCTCAACATAAAAGTAAATAGATAGGCCCTTCGCAGAGGAAAGCAGGGATTTGCGAAGGTGCCAAAGCTCGGATTTTGAAACAGAGATAAATAATATTTTGAGCGGCATACTTTAATTGTCAACATAACAACCAAGAGATCTCGATATCTTCCACGCTACATACATTATTGGCGGTTCCCAAACAAAATGGTAAAGTTTATACTCCCCCACCACCAACAAGCACATTCCATGGCTGGTCCGAAACAACGGATATCGTCCAACTAACAACAATCATGGGGGTGTTTTGTTTGTAATTATTTTTATTTGATTTGAGCATGTGTCTGGGCATCCTAGTTACAGGCCATTTTCTCATGAATGATGAGCGGAGTCCACTCATCGTTAGAATAACCCACCTAGCATGGAAGATATAGATATCCCTACTTGATACATGAGCTATTCAAGTATACAAAACAGAATTTCATTTGAAGGTTTCGAGTTTGGCACATACAAATTTACTTGGAATGGCAGGTAAATACCTCATATAGGTAGGTATGGTGGACTCATGTGGAACAACTTTGGGGTTTATGGAAGTGGATGCACAACCAGTATTCCCGCTTAGTACAAGTGAAGGCTAGAAAGAGACTGCCACTACAAAAAAACACTTCCATGATGATACATGTTTGTCACAGTAGGTCACGTTTTCTGTCATGCATGTACATCCATGACGATTTTATGACACAATCAAGATAGTCATACCTGTGCTGTCGTAGAAGCGTTCCATGACATTACCAAAATTATCATCACGGAAGTGTCCACTTCCATGACGATAAATGTCGTGTCATGGAAGTGCTTTCGTCAAGGGTGACCGACACGTGGCATCCACCGTAACGGCTCGCCATTAAGCTATCGGGTCCGACTTTGGATCCGATAACCCGCTAACAGCCACGACCAATGCCCATTTTCCACGTATAAAATTCTCATTGGCCGACGGAACCACGTGTCAGCTCCGCGTTGGCATAGGTGTCACTCATCCAATGGTCGAGATGCGCCTATGATATGTTGACATGTGGACGGGCCCAAAAGTGGCCCATAAAGTTTAAATGGGCCGGCCCAAACAAAGGCCCACAAGATTTAGCGGACCATAATGGGCCGGCCCAGCTAAAGGCCCACAAGATTTTGCATACCATAATGGGCCGGCCCAGCTAAAGGCCCAACATTCCAAGTTAAGGCCCGTACGGCTAGTGTCAAATAGGGACATGAACGGCCCGTCCTAAACTTGTCATCATCGCGGCCCATGGTCACTTCTGGCCCATTAACAGTCCGCTAAGTATTTGGGCCGAATTACGGCCCAGTGTATTTCCGGCCTGTTAAAGGTCCTGCTTCATTTGGGCCCATTTACAGGCCATTGAAACTTTGGCCCATAAACGCCCGTGAAGGATTTGGGTCATATTCGGCCATGCCTAACATTTGGCCCGTTAGAGGCCCACTATAGATTTGGGCCACTTTCAGCGTGTTGTGATTTTCGGCCTGTTAACGTCGGACGAAATCCATGGGCCATATGTGGCCCAACATCACATCGGGCCTATTAATGACCCATATAAAAATGACATTATCAAGCTCGACCGAACTTCCGGCCTATTAAAGGCCCATGTAGTAGGTCAGCGCATTTACGGCCCGTCCAAATTTCGGCTTGTGAACGATTCGCATTGTAAATGGGCCACCATTTCAGCCTGCTAAGACCAGTGGGTTATTTGGCACAATCAGGGCCCAATCTCACTTTCGGCCTATTAAAGGCCCATGTTTTTTATGGGCTCGAGATATTTACACCAGTAAACGGCCAATTGTTACTGAGGGCCCAAATTATGTTTAGGTCTGTTAAAGGCCCACTATGGGCACATGCCTACCAGAAAGATATGAAAGCCTATGCTGATTTAGGCCGAGATATTTTTAGTGGGCTACATGCAAATTTCGGCCCATAATCGTTTTTAGCCCAATTGGAATGGGCCCGACGTATGTTGGCATGTTGGGCTCCTACGAAGCTTTCGGCCGAATACATTACTAAGGTAAACCTACACTATACAAAAATAGCATCGTAATTAGTGCATCCTTTGGCGGCATCATAAATGTTGTATCACAACAAAATAAATTCCAACCATACAACAAAAGGCCTGTTGGCATAAAGTTTACAGTCTTTGCAGATAAAAGCACCATCAGATGTATGGAAGCACAGATCATTTGAACTGAGTGCTAATGTTTCAGGCTGTAGAATCTGAGGGAGCAGCATGATCTTCACCCTTTTTTCCGCCATTGCTCTTGAAAAACGAAGCGAATGTCTCATAGTCTGGTTTCAAAACCATTCATATCTTGACGACATTTGTCAACGACTATTCTTGTTTCAGAAACAACATCCATTAGGGATTGGACTTGTGTCTGGAGCATAGATATATCACTCTGTCTACCCAGAAGATTTTGTTCAGTAGGCGATTTGGATGAGGTTACTTTGACAACCAACCCAGAATTTCATAGGAAGGTGCTTTTTGCACTGTTAGTGGAGAGATACTGACGCACTGCAGCTAGAGGTGACATTGTGTCTGTGGTAGCCTCGTCACCTTTAGGTGGTTGTGGTTGTTCAATCATTTGTTCCATAGCTTGCTGAAAGTTTGAACTTGTAGATTAGTGTACCAGATAAGTTACTAATGAGATAAAAACAAACAAAGTAGGTTACACATTTATACACAACTTGTTTTGGTGAATTACTGTAATACATTAGCATGTATTGTAGTGCCAACTACATAATAAAATCACTTTCGGAACATATGTCCATGTAGCATGCCTACTGTATTGTCTATTTCCTCACATTCGCTGACTTCTAAGGATAAAGAGACATGGTTTCAAGTAGGATGAACATAGTATGACATCATTCATATCATGGGCAAACAGATAAAAAACAAACATGCTATTTTATCATTGTGTGTGCACGTGAACGTCACAACTAGATTACAGATCAAGACCAAAAGAATATCCTTCATCTCTTTTAAACCACGTAAGGTGAAATGATACGTTAAGACAACTATGTATAAAAGTGAACGGGGTAACTGACATTGGCTGCAAACCAAGGAGTTAAATGAACACATCACAGTACCAATCAGTTCAAAGGCAGGAGGAGTAAGGACTTACAACAACGGCTTGAACTGGTGTGCTCATGACCTTCATCTTGCTGGTGTGGAAATCCTTGAATATTTGCACTGCATTCGGTTCACGTTCTTTTTGGTCAACGCGGGCTTTCCTCTGTATTTGGAATAAGTCAATATAGATATGATAATATGTCACAGAAAAAGAAGTAGGAGCTATTTACAAGAGTCTCGCAGTGTGCAATATAGCTATGAGATCCTGTTGTCTGTTGGAATTTCACTTTAGAACGGTTGGTCTTGTTCTTCAAACAGATAGCCTGGAAAAAGATACACTTGTAAGGCACATACATAAATACAAGTTCAATATGTGGTCTAATCAAATACATATAGCCTACCTGATACTTTGGATCAGACCAGTGTTTAACAAGGGTTGTCCTGTCTTCATTTGTAATATATTCCACTGGAGATGTTTGGGCAATTGCATTCTTAGCCTTGCCTTCAAAGTGAGATTTTCTAAGGTGGTACCGATACTGTCGCAGAACAGACTGAAAAACATGAGTGCATGCTTATTTAGTTGCATCATCTTTCGGATCCAACTTGAACCTCATCTGTTGAAAAAAGAATGTGAGTCTTATTAGGAGGAAGCTAGAAAGTATGGGACAGAGCAAGACAATATTACTAATTGCGATGAAGAACATTACTTACGGATAAATGGTTAAGGAAGGTGTTAAACTGGGTATTGTCTTTCTCATTCCTGGACTGGATCCACGTTGGGAGGATATGTGCATGACACCTAACGGCAAAAGTTGCCTCTGATACTAACTTGGCTGACTCTGTAGCATCACGTGGCCTTTTTAAACCTTCCTCAAAATGGATCTCCATTCTTCCTCCTTTAGATTTTGTTAATATGTCAAGCATTATCCCTGATGTCTGTTTCCTCTTGCACCGTGGTGCTAGTTCAACAACGAATATGGAAAGTGTTAGTGTACATCAAACTGTGAGAGTACATATAAAGGAGCATGCAACTGCAACTTGACTCGGTCAGGTACCGTCTTGGTGTTGATGCTCATGAGGTTCATCTGATCTTGCCAAGTCCTGTTTTGTCAGCAGTTCTTCAAAAGTAGTGTTAGGTGTGAAGGCAGCTTGGGAACTGGCCAGTTCCAGAGCAAATGAACGAGTAACTCATTGAGATGCTGGTATAGTTGAAATGGATGCTGCAGCTTGTGGAGCAGGTCATACTGCGTTTGTAGATTTAGCCCGTGGACTTGGACCTTCTACTACACTATAAGTACCAGCAGAATGTCGAGGGCAGATCCTTTTCTATTTCACCCGATGAGTAACACCATTCCCTACTATATTATTTTCCTTGCTCTTTTTTGACTTTGCCATGTCAAGTCGTACCCACAACAGAAAAGAATAAAATCGCTCTTCAGAACTCATTGATGTATGATACAAACAAGCAATACTTTGATGTAAGACAACCGTATGAGGATGGAATATGTAAGAAAAACAGGACGCCGTGACATATTCACAACTACGATGTGTAAACTAAGCAGAAGGATTTTCAAGAAAATAGAAGTAATGCAAGGTAGACACCATATGAAAGATGCAACCAATATTACTCTGCCAAGTTAAAAGTGTCTTGTCATAAGTGGCAATTCAAAAAATTAGAAGCAGTACAACATAGAAATCAATGCAAGATGCAACCACTATCAAACTGCCATGTTAAAAGCGTCCAATCATGAGTGACTGATGCAGGATACACAACATCAGTACTTTGATGTAAGAACATGGTATGATAGATAGATGAAGTGTATTCTAGACACAGAAAGCCATGTATGCACATGTGTAATGTATAAACTCAGCAGGTGCAATTTAATCAAAATAGAAGAAATACATGCTAGACAACATGCGCAACATCAAACCAATTATCACGCTGTCAACTTAGAGCAAGCACCTGCGATGGTGGTGTATGGGAGATGAACTCAGTATGTAGACTTGGGACTTCAACTTCGTTAGCAGTAGTAGTGGCAAATCTAGAGAGTCTGTGTTTGCGTCGGTGCAGAGGACCACCAACATCCCCTAACTTACTCTTTTCCTTCCTATTTTCTAATATTGCCTTATGAAGTCAAAACCACAAGAAGATGAATAAAATTAGCTCTGCATAACTAGTTGATGCATGATACAAACGAACACTACTTTGATGTAAGGCAAGCGCAATATAGGAGGATGGAATATATACAAAAAAGACAACATTGCATATTCACACATACGATAGGAGGATGGAATATGTATGAAAAAACAGTAAGCATAAGGCATTTCAACAAAATTAGAAGAAATGTAACCTAGGCACCATATGAACATGCAACCAATATCACTCTATTAGGTAAAAAGTGTCTCGTCGTAAGTGCCATTTCAAGAAATTAGAAGCAGTACAAGCTAGAAGACAATGCAAGATGCAGCCTACATCACAGTCCCAAGTTAAATGTGTCTTATGGGTAAGTGATTGTTCCAGGTATAAGTTGTAAGCTACGCAGATGCAATTCAACATAATCAGATGCAATACAAACTAGCCATCATACGGAACACACAACGACATATAACGGTTCCAAGTTAGAGCAAGCACCTGTGATGGTGGAGTAGGGGAGATGTGCTCATCATGTACATGTATGTTCTAGAAATAGGAACACGTTTCATATTCACAGGCATTATGTGTAAGTAAGCAGATGCAATTCAACAAAGTTAGAAGCAATACAAGCTAGACATCATACGCAACATGCAACCACATATAATAGTGCCAAGTTAGAGCAAGCACCTGTGATGGTGGAGTAGGGGAGATGTGCTCATCATCTACACAGCTATGTTGACTGTCCAGCCTAGTGTTGTCTTGCGAATTTTGTTGGGAGGATGGCAGAGTAGAATATGTAGAGACCCCCTGTTTGAGTTGCTCCGAAGGACCACCATCATCCACTGTTGGACTAATTTCCTTCAGCTATAATGATTTTGCATTGTGAAGTCAAACCGATAAGAAAAACGAATAAAATTTGCTCTTTAGAACTCATTCATGCATGATACTGACGAACACTACTCGGATGAAAGGCAAACACATGGTGCAAGGATGGAATACGTATGAAAAACAGGATGGCACGACATATTCACAGCTATGTTGTGGTAACTAAGCAGAAGGCATTTCAACAAATTAGAAGTACTGCAAGCTAGACACCATATGAAAGATGCAACCAATATCACTCTGCCAAGTTCAAACTATATGGCGTTTCAACAAATTAGGAGCAGTACATGCTAGAAATCATATGCAAGACACAACCAATATCACTGAGGCGACTTAAAGGTGCCTTATCATAAGTGATTGATACGGGATACGCAAGAACAGTAGTCTGATGTAAGAACATGGTGTGATCGGATATAGTATGTTCTAGAAACAGGAACACGTGTCATATTCACAGGCATTATGTGTAAAGTAAGCAGATGCAATTCAACAAAGTTAGAATAAATACAAGCTATACATCATACGCAACATGCAACCACATATAATAGTGCCAAGTTAGAGAAAGCACCTGTGATGGTGGAGTAGGGGAGATGTGCTCATCATCTACACAGCTACGTTGACTGTCCGGCCTTGCGTTGTCTTGAGAATCTTGTTGGGAGGATGGCGGAGTAGAATCTATAGAGACCCTCCATTTCAGTTGCTCGAAAGGACCACCATCATCCAATGCCTTACCAATTTCCTAACGAACACTACTCTGATGAAAGGCAAAGTCATGATACGAGGATGGAATATGTATGAAAAACCGGATGGCTTGACATATTCACACCTATGATGTGGTAACTAAGCAGAAGGCACTTCAACAAATTAGAAGCACTGCAAGCTAGACACCATATGGAAGGTGCAATCAATATCACTCTGCCAAGTTAAAATTGTCTCGTCATAGGTGGCGTTCATCAAACTAGAAGCACTACATGCTAGAAATCGTATTCAAGACGCAAACCAATATCACACTGCCAACTTAAAGGTGTCCCATCATAAGTGATTGATGCAGGATACACAAGAAGAGTGGTTTCATGTAAGAACATGGTGTGATAGACATATATAATATGTACCAAAAATAGGAAACCATGTCATATTCACACGTATCATGTGTAAGCTAAGCAGACGCAGTTTACACTAATTAGGAGCAATACCAGCTAGATGCCATATGTAGCATGCAACCAAATATCACACTGCCAAGTTAGAGCAAGCACATTGGATGGTGGAGTAGGGGAGCGGAGACTTGGACCTTGTAATGCACTAGCAGTACACAGAGAATCCATACAGATGCTTCATTTACGTTGTTGCAGAGGACCACCATCATCGCCTTCTGCTACGTCTTGAGCTTGCATTGGTTTTCCTTGAAGAGGAAAGGGTGATGCAGCACAGTAGCGTAAGTATTTCCCTCAGTTTTTGAGAACCAAGGTATCAATCCAGTAGGAGGCTCCTCACAAGTCCCACACACCTACACAAACAAACAAGAACTCGCAACCAACGCAATAAAGGGGTTGTCAATTCCTTCAAGGCCACTTGCGAAAGTGAGATCTGGTAGAGATAATAAGATAAGATAAATATATTTTTGGTATTTTATGATATAGATTGGAAAAGTAAAGATGCAACTAAAAGTAGGTTGAAAGCTTATATGATAAGAGATAGACCCGGGGGCCATAGGTCTCACTAGTGGCTTCTCTCAAGATAGCATAATTATTACGGTGGGTGAATAAATTACTGTCGAGCAATTGATAGAAAAGCGAATAATTATGAGATTTTCTAGGCATGATCATGTATATTGGCATCACGTCCGTGACAAGTAGACCGACTCCTGCCTGCATCTAAAACTATTACTCCACACATCGACCGCTATCCAGCATGCATCTAGAGTATTAAGTTCATGAAGAACAGAGTAACGCTTTAAGAAAGATGACATGATGTAGAGGGATAAACTCATGCAATATGATATAAACCCCATCTTTTTATCCTCAATGGCAACAATACAATACGTGCCTTGCTGCCCCTGCTGTCACTGGGAAAGGACACCGCAAGATTGAACCCAAAGCTAAGCACTTCTCCCATTGCAAGAAAGATCAATCTAGTAGGCCAAACCAAACTGATAATTCAAAGAGACTTGCAAAGATAACTTAATCACACATAAAACAATTCAGAGGAGATTCAAATATTTCTCATAGATAAACTTGATCATAAACCCACAATTCATCGGATCTCGACAAACACACCACAAAAAGAGTTACATCGAATAGATCTCCAAGAAGAGGAAGGAGAACTTTGTATTGAGAATCAAAGAGAGAGAAGAAGCCATCTAGCTAATAACTATGGACCCGAAGGTCTGTGGTAAACTACTCACAACTCATTGGAGAGGCCTTGGAATTGATGTAGAGGCCCTCCATGGTGGATTCCCCCTCCGGCGGAGCGCCGGCGCCGGCTCCAAGATGGGATCTTGCGGATACAGAAGGTTGCGGTGGTGGAAATAGTTTTTCGTGGTCGCTCCTGATGTTTTCGGGGTACATGCGTATATATAGGAGGAAGGAGAACGTCGATGGACGATCGAGGGGCCCACGAGGGTGGGGGTGCGCTGGGCACCCTCGTGGCTGCCTCGCTTGTTTCTTGACTTCCACTCTAAGTCCTCTGGATCACGATTGTTCCAAAAAGATCGCTCCCGAAGGTTTCATTCCGTTTGGACTCCGTTTGATATTTATTTTCTGCAAAACACTGAAATAGGAAAAAAAACAATTCGAGCTGGGCCTCCAGTTAGTAGGTTAGTCCCAAAAATGACCTAAAAGTGTAAAGTAAAGCCCATAAACATCCAAAATGGGTAATATAATAGCATGGAACAATAAAAAATTATAGATATGTTGGAGACGTATCAAGCATACCCAAGCTTAATTCCTGCTCGTCCTCGCGTAGGTAAATGATAAAAACAGAATTTTTGATGTGGAATGCTACCTAGCATATTTCTCAATGTATTTCTCTTTATTGTGGCATGAATGTTCAGATCCAAATGATTCAAAACAAAAGTTTGTATTGACATAAGAAATAGTAATACTTCAAGCATACTAATAAAGCAATCATGTCTTCTCAAAATAGCATGGCTAAAGAAAGTTATCCCTACAAAATCATATAGTCTGGCTGTTGCTCTATCTTCATCACATAAAGTATTTTATCATGCACAACCCCGATGACAAGCCAAGCAATTGTTTCATACTTTAGTAATCTCAAACCTTTTCAATTTTCATGCAATACATGAGCGTGAGCCATGAACATAGCACTATATGTGGAATAGAATGGTGGTTGTGGAGAAGACAAAAAAGGAGAAGATAGTCTCACATAAACTAGGAGTATTTACGGGCTATGGAGATGCCCATTAATAGATATCAATGTGAGTGAGTAGGGATTGCCACGCAACAGATGCACTAGAGATATAAATGTATGAAAGCTCAACAAAAGAAACTAAGTGGGTGTGCATCCAACTTGCTTGCTCACGAAGATCTAGGGCATTTCGAGGAAGCCCATCATTGGAATATACAAGCCAAGTTCTATAATGAAAAATTCCCACTAGTATATGAAAGTGACAACATAGGAGACTCTCTATCATGAAGATCATGGTGCTACTTTGAAGCACAAGTGTGGAAAAAGGATAGTAGCATTGTCCCTTCTCTCTTTTTCTCTCATTTTTTATTTGGCCTTTCTCTTTTTTTTATAAAGTCCAAAGTCTCATCCCGACTTGTGGGGGAATCATAGTCTCCATCATCCTTTCCTCACTAGGACAATGCTCTAATAATGAAGATCATCACACTTTTATTTACTTACAACTCGATACTTAGAACAAGATATGAATCTATATGGATGCCTCCGGCGGTGTACTGGGATATGCAATGAATCAAGAGTGACACGTATGAAAAATTATGAAGTGGCTTTGCCACAAATACGATGTCAACTACATGATCATGCAAAGAGCAATATGACAATGATGACGCGTGTCATAATAAATGGAATGGTGGAAAGTTGCATGGCAATATATCTTGGAATGGCTATGGAAATGCCATAATAGGTAGGTATGGTGGCTGTTTTGAGGATTGTATATGGTGGGTGTATGCTACCGGCGAAAGTTGTGGGGCACAAGAGAGGCTAGCAATGGTGGAAGGGTGAGAGTGCGTATAATCCATGGACTCAACATTAGTCATAAAGAACTCATATACTTATTGCAAAAATCTACAAGCCATTCAAAACAAATTACTACGCGCATGCTCCTAGGGGGATAGATTGGTAGGAAAAGACCATCGCTCGTCCCCGACCGCCACTCATAAGGAAGACAATCAATAAATAAAATTGTGCTCCAACTTCATCACAAAGCGGTTCACCATATGTGCATGCTACGGGAATCACAAACTTCAACACAAGTATTCTTTAAATTCACGATTACCCAACTAGCATGACTCTAATATCACCACCTCAATATCTCAAAACAATTATCAAGTATCAAATTGATCATAGCATCCAATTCACTTTCTATGATAGTTTTTATTATACAAATTGGATGCTCATCATTCTAGGACCAATTTTATAACCATAGCAAATACCATGCTATTCTAAGAGACTCTCAAAATAATATAAGTGAAGCATGAGAGATTAACAATTTCTACAAAATTAAGCCACCGCCGTGCTCTAAAAGATACAAGTGAAGCACTAGAGCAAAAGTTATCTAGCTCAAAAGATATAAGTGAAGCACATAGAGTATTCTAATAAATTTCAAATCAAGTATTTCTCTCTCAATAGGTGTGTACAGCAAGGATGATTGTGCTAAAATAAAAAGCAATGACTAATATCATACACGACGCTCCAAGCAAAACACATATCATGTGGCGAACAAAAATATAGCTCCAAGTAAAGTTACCGATAGACGAAGACGAAAGAGGGGATGCCTTTCGGGGCATCCCCAAGCTTAGGCTTTTGGTTATCCTTGAATATCTTGGGGTGCCATGGGCATCCCCAAGATTAGGCTTTTGCCACCCTTTATTCCATAGTCAATCAAATCTTTACCCAAAACTTGAAAACTTCACAACACAAAACTCAATAGGAAATCTCATAAGCTCTGTTAGTGCAAGAAAGAAAAACCACCACATAAGGTACTATAATGAACTCATTCTTTATTTATATTGGTGTTAAACCTAATGTATTCCAACTTCTCTATGGTTCATACCCCTACATACTAGTCATAGATGCATCAAAATGAGCAAACAACACACAAAAAACAGAATCTGTCAAAAATAGAATAGTGTGTAGCAATCTATAACTTTCGAATACTTATGGAACCTTTAAAATCCTAAGAAAATATGACGTCCTAGGTAATTTGTCTTTTGATCTACAGCAAAAAGAATCAACGTAAAATCACGTTTCTGTGAATTATTGAATTTTTTCTCGTGCACGCAAAGTTTATGTTTTTCAGCAGAATCAAATTAACTTTCACCCAAGGTTATCCTATAGGTTCTACTTGGCACAAACACTAATTAAAACATGAAAACACATCTAAACAGAGACTAAATAAATTATTTATTGAATAACAGCAAGGAAAAATATTGGGTTCTCTCCCAACAAGCGCTTTTCTTTAAAGCATTTTTAGCTAGGCATTGAGATTTCAATGATGCTCACATGAAAGACAAGAAATTGAAGCATAAAGAGATCATCAATAAACATGTGACAAACACACTTAAGTCTAACATACTTCCTATGCATAGGTTTTTTATAAGCAAACAAATTATCCAGGCAAGCAAAAACTAGCATAAGCAAGGAAGAAGACAGAGACGATAGCAATCTCAACATGACGAGAGGTATTTAGTAAGATAAAAATTTCTACGACCATATTTTTCTCTCTCATAATAATTACATGTAGGATCATAGGAAAATTCAACAAAATAGCTATCACATAACATATTCTCAACATGATCCACATGCATGCAAAGTTGACACTCTTCAAAAATAGTGGGATTAACATTAACTAAAGTCATGACCTCTCCAAACCCACTTTTATCAAAAATACCGTAAGATTGAACATACTCCAAATATGTGGGATCTAAAGTTGACACTCTTCCAAACCAACTTTCAATATTATTGCAAAAACTATTATCAATCTCATATTCATCATGGGGCTTAAATAAATTTTCAAGATCATGAAAAGAATCACCCCAATCATGATCATTGCAACAAATAGTGGACATAGCAAAACTAGCATCCCCAAGCTTAGAGTGTTGCATATTACTAGCACAATTGACATTAATAGAATTTATAATAACATAATTGCAATCATGCTTTTAATCAAAGGAACTATCAAGTATGGGTGCAATAGCAACAATCTCATGTTTAACATAAGGGACTATAGCAAATCCATCTCCATAAATATTGGCATCATGGCCACAAGAATAGCAAGCATCATGTTCATCAAGGGATATTTCAATCAAATCATAGGAATCATAATTATCTATAGATACATGCATATCATTATTTTCTTGCAAAGCAACGGTCATTCTCTCAATAAATTCCCTAACATAGGCATTATGACCACAATTTTCATAGCAATATTTAAGTATGTTGGAATTTTCACATTTGTAGAGAGTAATATCAGACTTTTCAATCAAAGAAGCAACTTCATGAGCACCTTTAAAAACGACAAATTCTTCAATTTGTTCGATATCATAGTAACTATAAACACCCTTTGAATAAGAAGATAAGATTTCATTATCATTAAACTCACATAGGTAGGCATGGTGTTTTTTAGGGTTCTTAGAGCAACAAGTAAAATAATAAATTTCACAAAGATTCCTAGCATAGCAAAGCAAACTATTTATGTGATACCATAAGATCTTCCCCTTTTCAGAGGAACGATGAGGCACAAAATGAGCATGCTCATCTAAAGATTTCCCATAAACTATGCTAGTTGGGGTATCAGCACGAGCGCATAAGGATTGAAGATGATCCAAGTAGAACACTTTAAGTGAATCCATATCAATAGATTTTTAGCAAGCAAACATAATATCTAACGAAATAAGGGCGAATAAAACGGCAAGGGTGAAGTGCGGGAGAGGAAAACGAGAGGCAAATGACAAACAATGTAATGCGAGGGAGATGAGTTTGTGAGGGGTACTTGGTATGTCTTGACTTGAGCGAAGACCTCCCTGGCAACAGCGTCAGAAATACTTCTCGCTACGTCTTGAGCTTGCATTGGTTTTCCTTGAAGAGGAAAGGGCGGTGTAGCACAGTAGCGTAAGTATTTCCCTCAGTTTTTGAGAACCAAGGTATCAATCCAGTAGGAGGCTCCTCACAAGTCCCACGTACCTACACAAACAAGAACTCGCAACCAACGCAATAAAGGGGTTGTTAATCCTTTCAAGGCCACTTGCAAAAGTGAGATCTGATAGAGATAATAAGATAAGATAAATATATTTTTGGTATTTTATGATATAGATTGGAAAAGTAAAGATGCAAATAAAAGTAGGTTGAAAGCTTGGATGATAAGAGATAGACCCAGGGGCCATAGGTTTCACTAGTGGCTTCTCTCAAGATAGCATAATTATTATGGTGGGTGAACAAATTATTGTCGAGCAATTGATAGAAAAGTGAATAATTACGAGATTATCTAGGCATGATCATGTATATAGGCATCATGTCCGTGACAAGTAGACCGACTCCTGCCTGCATCTACTACTATTACTCCACACATCGATCGCTATCCAGCGTGCATCTAGAGTATTAAGTTCATTAAGAACAGAGTAACGCTTTAAGAAAGATGACATGATGTAGAGGGATAAACTCATGCGATATGATATAAACCCCATCTTTTTATCCTCGATGGCAACAATACAATACATGCCTTGCTGCACCTGCTATCACTGGGAAAGGACACCGCAAGATTGAACCCAAAGCTAAGCACTTACCCCATTGCAAGAAAGATCAATCTAGTAGGCCAAACCAAACTGATAATTCAAAGAGACTTGCAAAGATAAATTAATCACACATAAAAGAATTCAGAGAAGATTCATATATTTCTCATAGATATACTTGATAATAAACCCACAATTCATCGGATCTCGACAAACACACCGCAAAAAGAGTTACATTGAATAGATCTCCAAGAAGAGGAAGGAGAACTTTGCATTGAGAATCAAAGAGAGAGAAGAAGCCATCTAGCTAATAACTATGGACCCGAAGGTCTATGGTAAACTACTCACAACTCATCGGAGAGGCCTTGGAGTTGATGTAGGGGCCCTCCGTGGTGGATTCCCCCTCCGCGGAGCGCCGGCGACGGCTCCAAGATGGGATCTCACGGATACAGAAGGTTGCGGTGGTGGAAATAATTTTTCGTGGTCGCTCCTGATGTTTTCGGGGCACATGGGTATATATAGGAGGAAGGAGTACGTTAGTGGACGATCGAGGGGCCCACGAGGGTGGGGGATGCGCCCAGCCCTAGGGGCACGCCAGGCACCCTCGTGGCTGCCTCGCTTGTTTCTTGACTTACATTCCAAGTCCTCTTGATCACGTTTGTTCCAAAAAGATCGCTCCCGGAGGTTTCATTCCGTTTGGACTCCGTTTGATATTCCTTTTCTGCGGAACACAGAAATCGGCAAAAAAACATCAATTCGGGCTAGGCCTCCGGTTAGTAGGTTAGTCCCAAAAATGATATAGAAGTGTAAAGTAAAGCCCATAAACATCCAAAACGGGTAATATAATAGCATGGAACAATCAAAAATTATAGATACGTTGGAGACGTATCACCTTCCTTTATCTTTTCCTTCCTCTTTCTTGATTTTGCCTTGTCAAGTCAAACCCACAAGAAAAAGGAATAAAATTTGCTCTTCAGAACTCATTGATGCATGATACCGACGAACACTACTTTCATGTAAGGCACCCGCATGATAGGAGGATGGAATATGTATGAAAAATGGGACGGCGTGACATATTGACATGTATGATGTATAATAAGTAAGCTAAGCACAAGGTGTTTGAACTTGTTAGAAGCAATGCAAGGTAGAAACCATATGAAAGATGGAACCAATATCACTCTACCAAATTAAAAGGGTGGCCTAACAAATGTATTTGACCAAATTAGAAGCAATACATGGCAACAGGCTAGAAATAATATGCAATATGCAACGAATAAAGGTGTCTCATCGAAAGTGATTGATGCAGGATACAGAAGAGAGGTAGTTTCATGTAAGAACATGGTTAACACATAGATGTAGTGTGTACCAAAACTAGGAAGGCATGTCATATTCGCAGGTATAATGTGTAAACTAAGCAGATGCAATTTACCCTAATTAGAAGTACTACAAGCTAGACACCGTACGCAACATGCAACCACATATCACACTGGGAAGTTAGAGCAAGCACCTGTGATGGTGGTGAAGGGGAAGTGCGGTCTTCAAGTACAGAGCTACGTTCAATATCTTCATTTCGGCTTGTTGTTTCTTGAGAATCATGTGGAGAGGATGAAACTGCACTCTTTATAAGAGTAGCCTGTCTCATACAAACCCATAGGTGTGCATGTCTCATCATAAGTGATAGATGCAGGATATACAAGAACAGTAGTTTGATGTAAGAACATGGTGTGATAGGCAGATGTAGTATGTACCAAAAACAGGAAGGCGTGTCATATTCACATGTATAATGTGTAAGCTAAGGAGATGCAATTTAAAAAATTAGGAACAATACAAGCTAGGCCCCATATGCAACATGCAACCAGATATCACACTGCCATGTTAGAGAAAGCACCTGCGGTTGTGGAGTAGGGTATATGAGATTTGGAACTTGCACTGCAGTAGGAGTAGCAGGAGAATCTGTGGAGATCATCTGTATCGGTTGCTCCAGAGGACCACCATCATTCCATGCCTTCGTCCTTTTAGATTTTGCCTTGTAAAGTAAACACACAACAAAAAGGAATGAAATCCGCACTTCCAAATTCGTTGATGCATGATACTGACGAACATAACTTTTATGTATGGCAACCACATTGTAGAAGGATGGAATATGTATGAAAAATTCTAAGCAGAAGGCATTTCAACAAATTGGAAGCAATGCAATATAGACAGAATATGAAAGATCCAAGCAAAATCACTCTACCAAGTTAGATGTGTCTCATTAGAAGTGGCACTTCAACAAATTGGAGGCAATACATGTTTGAAATGATATGCAATATGCAACGAATATTACACTGTCAACTTGAAGGTGTATCGTCAGAAGTGATTGATGAGGGATACACAAGAAAAGTAGCTTGATGTAAGAACATGGTTAATAGAAAGACGTAGTATGTGCCAAAAACAGGAAGGCATGTCATATTCATAGGTATAATGTGTTAACTAAGCAGATGCAATTTACCCTAATTAGAAGCATTACAAGGTAGACACCATATGCAACATGCAACCACATATCACACTGCCAAGTAAGAGTAAGCACCTGTGATGGTGGTGTGGGGGAATTGCGGTCGTCAACTAGAGAGCAACGTTGACTATCTTCATTTAGCCTTGCTGTTTCTTGAGAATCATGTGGGGAGGATGACACTGCACTCTTTAAACGAGTAGTGCGTCTCACAGTAACCCACTGGGGTGACTGTCTCATCATAAGTGATTGATAAGGGATACAAAAGAGCATTAGTTTGATGTATGAACATGGTTAATAGACATATGTAGTATGTATCGAAAACAGGAAGGCATGCCATTACCAAAGGTATAATGTGTAAAGTAAGCAGATGCAATTTAACCAAATTAGAAGCAATACAAGCTAGACACCATATGCAATATGAAACCACATTTGGCAGCACGAAGTTAAAGCAAGCACCTAGGATGGTTGTGTGTGGCAATTGAGATCGTCAACTACAGAGCTACGTTTATTGTCTCCATCTGATGACACCGCACCCTTTAGAGCGCCGAAACGCTTAGTGCTTATCTTCGAATTACACTGGAGCGACTTCTGTCTTTTCTTTTTTGTATTCATCAACACTGCGTCAGAGTCTGAAATACCCATGCATAAAAAACAATAGTGTGAGTATGGGTGAAGTGTGTGCACAAGTAGTACAGTGTAAAGGTAGCAGATAGCAGGTCGGTGAGAAATAAATGACGGGAGACATATGTTAGATCTAAACCATGCATGGCACATGAACTTACTATATGATTCTATGAAAATAACAGTCGACTGAAAACAAATAGGTCAGTCCATTTTTTCTGCACCATTCGATGTACAAAGAATGGGCAGATCACCTTCATCTACCTCCAGCCAGTTGGTATTACGATCTTCCTTGAAACGCCAGCGACCACTGGCCCAATCCCCTGTCTCCGCCCTCTGCTCGACCTCACCGCACCGCCGTGCTTGGCACGCCCTCCGGCCATCCCTTCAAGCCCCACTAGCCTCCATATCGGGTGCAAGCAGCTCCTGTGCCACATACCCCTATGATAGACACCGATGCGCCGCTTCCCCGGCAAACAGGCGGACTAGGTGCTCCACATGCCTAAGCGGTGCTGCTTCTTTTAGTTGCGGTTTGAATGACCCTGAATTGAAATCCAGGCAGGCTACTGACCTCTAGCAAAGGTGAAATAGTAAATGGGAGGAAACCTTGTGCATTTAGTATCACGAACAAGATGCAGTAAGAAGCGCTCAACTAGTTTCTTTCGTGGGATGAATACGGTGTGAGCAGAAATGTAAGGTTTGCACGAATAAGGGAAGAGGGGTACCTCTTTCTGCTAGTAGTGTTGTGTCCTCCTTCAGTTTTTCCAACGATCTTCTTGTGGTTCACTGGAAACGAGAAGTTGTGGAGGACGGTGGAGCCTTGGATGAACCCATGGCCAAGTTGTTGAGTGTGGTGCGGTGGCCATCTGTCGGCGGCAGGGAACCAGATCCGAGGCGGCGAACGATGACATAGCGGGAATAGCTTCGGTGCAGTGGATGGTTGCGACAGTTGAGCAGCAGCGGTGAGGCGCAGGACGGTGTGGTCGAAGTGGTTCTGGTATGGTGCACGTCAGTGTCGGCATCATGGAGGCAGCTCTGCCTCGGCTTCAGCTGCTAAGTCCTTGAGGGTGTTGCGGTTGCGGTTGCGTTGGACGACAACGTCGGGGTACCAGCTCCGGCATGATGGAGGAGGGCAGCGGTGGATTGAGTGCTATGGGGTGGAGGACGGAGGAGGCTGGGGTTTCACAGCTGGTGGAGAGGGTTTTTTGGCACCCATGGAGTATGAATGGGGAAACAGAGGGAGGGGGGACTAAGGGGGAACAATGTTTCGGTTTGGGACGCGCTTGTTTGAAATTTGGGGAAAGTTAGAAACTTTGCCCGCATGTAAAATTTCAGGCATATTGCATGTTGGGGGTAGCACAGTAATCTCAGGTGTCCCAAATGGTGGGCGGGATATATTTCGGCCGAGCGCATGGGTGTTTAGGCACCCACGGCGCATGAATGTTTCTTGGAGGCGGTTGAGACTGGCGTCTTGGTGAAGTTACAAACCTACCCCGGTTTAGACCTTTGGACATCAGGCCGATAGGCTACATGGCCAGAGTCAGGACAGTAATTTCCTACCACCAAACATTAGTCTCGCGCGGTTTCGGGCGACTAGAGGCTTATTTGGCGCTTCGTTCAATATTTGGGAGCAGAAGCATTAACATTTTTGGTTCTCTTGAATTGAACTCTCAGGATTTGTCGAACTTCACAAATCTTCACTCATGAAAATCCTAAAGCTACAATTATTTTGGAATACAGGGGGTACATTTGAATATACATTGTACACGAGTATATATTAAAAAATATGCAACTTACCTTAGTTCCTGGATGGTTCTAGATATAATCTCCTTGGTTGCAAAAAAAATAGTTAGACATGTGTATGAATATATAGCATGTTCAAACGCACAACAAATATTGATGCCCCCTTTTAGATCTTATTTACAAATGCCATTATCTCAGGTTCAAATAGATGAATACGTTTCCTATGAATTCAAATCTTCGAAACCCCCTTAATGTTGAATTCAACATGTATTCTATTTCGTAGCTAGCAATTTGGAATGTATCCATGTAAGTGACAAATGTATAAAGTGCTTCACACTAACAACATGGAGTGCACTAATTAATGTTTATATATGAATTGCAAAAACAATGCATTGCCTGTATTTCAAACTGCTCTCACTCTATGGATCGATAATATGAAACAAACACATGCACATGCTAGAATTCAATAGAGTATGGGTGTCTGATAGACCGATTGTCGTTCATACGCAAATTGCAAAATTCATGATCTCATCCAAAAATAATAATGCCATTTATATTTTAATTTATTGCATAGAACCGCCTTTTACACGTAGATGCACTATGCCTCGGCCCGTTCTCACAAACGCGCTATATCTCTCTCTATCTAACGCATAAGTGCACACACTTTATATGCATCAGCATTTCTCTTTCACACATGCTCACAATCTCTCCCGGGGTGTCGGGGTGTCTCACGCACACGCTCTCTCTCTCTCTCTATCTATCTATCTATCTCTCTCTCTCTCTCTCTCTCTCTTTCTGACTACTATGTACCACTCTTTTCACTAACCTCAGTTGGAAAACACTATTTCTCTCACATGCATATACACACACACACGGTCTCTACTAGCCCTCTATACGCACATATATGTGCATACGTGTCTCCCGCATGCACATTATCTTTAGGCCTCTCTCGCACACATTGCCCCCACCCCCCGCCCATAGACACACACCTCTCTTAGTAGTTGGCAGATATGATTCCATCATATCATTCGGTAGGATATCCCTGACTGTTAGGTTGGATGGTAATACAACGCAAAGTTACACCCTAGTTCGGACCCTTGCAGTTGGGGAAAAAGCCTACTCTTGGTACTGTATATTAGTGATAGGGGTGTGTACAAAGTACACGTGAATACTATCGGCGAACTAGCCCCTAGGCTTCTATAACATACTTGGGGCCTAGGGTTACAAATCATATATAGTCGGCTTATCACCAGTGGGGATAGAGTCCTCAACGACTCTGGTAGCTTCATGTTGTACGCCGAGTCCTCCACATGTGTCTTTGTATAATGCGTGTTGGTCCAACCTATGTGGCACAGGATGGAACCAACCCATGAGTCCCCATGTTGACCCACCACAACTAGAAATGATGTGCCCACCCCAACTAGAAATGATGTGCCCACCACACCACAGACGCAATCGGCCACTAAGAAAATAAGCATATACAATAGTACAATGTTATACATGAAAGTTAATTGCACAGTGAATCCAAAAATATTTGTTCTGCATTGTGAATGTTTATATTTTATCCTAAAATATTAGTCACGGGCAAGAGAAACAAAGGGAATATCTCTCCTTGTCTCCACCGGATACCCCCTCTTTCTACACCACTTTCACGTACGCACACAAACTATCTCTCGGGCCTCTAAAAGTATGCATGCCCATGACACATTCACGCGTGACGATCACTGTATTTCAAGAGAAAGCACTATATGGTCACTGGACTTTAGAATATGCTCATTACGGTCACCATATACATTCTCATGGTGATCATACAGTATCTAGCTCATGATAGGTCTCTGTATTTTGTTGATGACACTAACGGACTTTGTATCTGATGCGTGCTCCGTATTTTTTTTGACGACACTTACGGTCATTGTATTTGAAGCGAAAGCATGATATGATCACTGGACTTCAGAATAAGCTCATCACAGTCACCACATACATTTTGGGGTGCTAACCAACCTGTGGTTGGATGGTTAGGAGAACAGTGGTTTCTCGAGCCCACCAGGGTTAAAGTCCTGGTGCTCACATTTATCCTGGGTTAATTTTAGTATTTTCCGGCGATGTGCGTTCAGTGGGAGGAGACGTTACACTTGACTATGAGGCACCTATGGTGACTTCATAAAATGTCAAGATCATATGCTGGCTCACCCTCTCGAAGGTGCTCATAGGGGTAGGGTCTGCGTGTGTGCGCTTATAGCGGTGAGTGCTTGGGCGTATATATGAGCCCTTACATCTGTACCATGTTAAAAAAATACATGTCGTGATTATACGGTCGCTGGTTCACTCGTACAAATCCATATTTTGTTGATGACACAATCAATTGACCTGTCAAACATTCCACGTGGCAAAACTAGTGTTGCACCATCGGGGCGCGTAACCATGGGGCCCACCTGTCAGTGAGTATATGAAAGAAAGAAATGGTAGTTTGAGTCTGTACTGTGTTAATAAAATACATTTTAGGTTTATCATACAGTCACCAGTGATGGTGTCCTGGACTAGGGGGTACTCACCACGTTGTCTCCCGATCAGTTAGATTGGGACGAGGACCCCCATGGCCGTATACTCATGGGCCAGTTCGGACAGTTGTCGCATACAAGGAAGATTCCACAAGACTTGGTGATCAAGACAAGGACTCCTCCCCACCGGCGTATTCAGCTAGGACTCTTGTTATACTAGGCCTCTGGTACATTATATAAACCGAGGCCATGCTAGTCGATAGATTATGACATTACTCATCATACCTCTAGGGCTTAAACCACAACATATGATCTCGAGGTAGATCAACTCTTGTAACCCCTATACTCATTAAAGTCAATCAAGCAGCATGTAGGGTATTATCTCATCAAGAGAGCCCGAAGCTGGGTAAAATACTGTGATCATTTTACCATTGATCCTAAGACGAACAACTTGGGACCCCCTACCCGAGATCTGTCAGTTTTGACACCGACAACTGGCTCACCATACAGCACCGTAATTTGTTGATGACACGATCAATTGACCAATCAAATGGTCCACATTCAGCAGTGCACATTACCATAGGGTCTACCGGTCAGCGCGTATATGAAGGACATAAATGGTAATAAATTAGTGGTCGGTGGGGATTCAAAGTCGTGAGAGCTCTGGTTGGCAGTCGCCGGCGGTGGGGGCGCGGTGATTGGGCTGTGGCGTGGTGATCGCCGGAGAAAAATCTCGGCACAGGGGGGGGCTAGAGGGATGGCCAGGGCGGCGGCTGAGGGAGTCCTGGACTAAGGGGGCCTCGGACAGCCGGACTATATACATTGGCCAGACTGTTGGGCTATGAAGATACAAGATAGAAGACTTCATCCCGTGTCCGGGTGTGACTCTCCTTTGCGTGGAAGGCAAGCTTCGCAATTCGGATATGTAGATTCCTTGCTCTGTAACCGACCTTGTGTAACCCTAGCCCCCTCCGGTGTCTATATAAACCGGAGGGTTTAGTCCGTAGGATAACAACAACTATCATAATCATAGGCTAGCTTCTAGGGTTAGCCATTATGATCTCGTGGTAGATCAACTCTTGTAATACTCATATCATCAACATTAATCAAGCAGGAAGTAGGGTATTACCTCCATAGAGAAGGCCCGAACCTGGGTAAACATCGTGTCCCCCGCCTCCTGTTACCATTAGCCTTAGACGCACAGTTCGGGACCCCCTACCCGAGATCCGCCGGTTTTGACACCAAACATTGGTGCTTTTATTGAGAGTTCCACTGTGACGTCAAAATAGGGTTGATGGCTCGCCTTGTTATCAAGGACAACATCACCTCTGGGGGAGCCCTGGCCTCAGGCCAAACCCTCCGGCTGGGCGACTTCGTCATGACCGTCTGTTCTGTGTCTGGATTTCCGAGCTCACTGAGCCAGATACCTGCCCGCGGGAAGACATGCCCCAAACTCCGAACTTAGAATCGGACTGTGGGCCAGAAAAATTGGTTGACATCCCGGAACCCGAACTATTAAGCTTGGAAACTCCTCAAGCTCTGGGTCCCATATCGGATCAGGGTTCGGACTTAAATCCACCCACCCACCTCGATACAAGCGATCTTTCCCATACAAGACAATAGTCCCAAGAGACGGTACATCACTTTTGGGCCAGATTCCTCCTTGTGAAGAACAAGGTTAAGGACTGTCATGATGAAGACGCAATCTCATTATTTTGCAAAATTTGGATGGACGAGGGAATCATTAACGCCATAAATCACCGTCACGTATCACATTTCGCTGACTTGGCGACCATAGTATAGAAGTACTGCGCGATGGAAAGCGCCTGGAAAACTCAGGCAACTTTTTGGGATCCACTGTCTCTCACTAAACCCCTCGTCCGAACAAAAAGGGTGTACCCTCGTAGGTCACCCGGTGGTTCGGCCGGTAGTGGCTAGCGGCTCAGGGGGGTGGAGGTTGAAGATAAACTGCAGGCCCTTGATTTCATATCCAACGGCTGGAAAATCTACTGACTAGAGATAAAAAAAGTCAGTCGACTGACGTGTAGCCTCACCCCGCACATACACATGCACGCATGCAACACTCGCACGAACACACACACGCATGCAGGCATGCAACACTGACACGTACACATAACAAACACACGCACGCATGCATGCGTGCAACACTGACACATACACATGCACTCACGAACGCACGCATGTACGCACACATGCATGCAAAACTAAAACGTACACATGCACGCACGCAACACTCGCATGCCTGCATGCACACAGCAAGCGATGCAAGAAACACGTCAATCTATACATGCATGCACCCTGTGTTGAGGACATGGATTGTTGCGGGTATTAATCAATCTTATCTGTGATAAGCAGAACATTGATGTTTGCAGCAGTCTTTATGAATCACAACGTATCGAACGGGCTATCAACGTATATATGAAAATTTTAAAATTATCTTACATTATATAGTAGCTTATCTACATGAAATAGATGATGTCACACTCAATGAACAATCATCAGTTTATGAAATGCCCGCTTCTGACCGCTCTGGCCCACCAAAAGTTCCTCTGCCGTGCGCTGCCTGCGTTGGGTCACTGACATGCAGGCCATGTATCCAAAGAGCCCACACGTTAGTGGAAGAACGGTGTGGTGTCGTACGTCAGAGTCGAGGGCGCCACTTGCTGCACGCCCGACTAAACACGCCTCCTTGCCGCATTCAAACGCCTCCGTGAAACCCGCCCGTGTGGAAGCCGAGAAACCCACTCTGGACACATATCCGTTCATGACCGGGCCTACATTAAATGCAACACAGGCCGAGCGCCTCCCGTCCGCCATCTATTTAATCTCCTATTTAAATGAGGCCAAATGCCAGCCAAGAATCGCACACCCCCGCCGCTCCCCTATCTCCTCCTTCACCATTTTGTCCACTCTTACAATGGCTTACAAAGAGTACTTATCCTGCATCCAAGCCGGCTGGGTGGCCCGCCGAGCCCGCCGGATACGAGCTATGCAACTCGCTGATCCACCTCCCTCCCCGCGCCCGATGGATCCAGTTGCCGCCCCAAGCCGGCGCGCGGTTCAGCAACTCGCCGCTCCAGGCCAGCTCAACGAGGAGCAGCGCACAGTCGTTGTCGCTGCCGTGCACACCGCCACCTCATACCACGCCTCCCGTGTCTGCAACCGCGTCTCCCGTTTCTATGCCCGAGACTCTTATGCCGGTGGCCGCGCCATGCAAGTAGCGACGGTAGCCAGGTGCGCGGAGAGCGACGAGTCGGTGGCCAGTGCCTCCGCGTCTGCCGCCATCATCGAGGAGAAGTAGAACACGGGAGGCCACCGCCGCTTGGGTCACATGAAGGCCACTGTGGAGGCGACGCCGGTGTACACAGCAGGTGTCATGCTGGATCCTTTTGTTGCGAGGACCTACGTCGGCCCCGCATGGGCTCCACGGAAGCGGAGAAGCCCCCTTCCACCATCATCTTGGGCATCAGCCAACGATATCAATTGGGCAGTGGGGAAGCATGCCATCCTTTGCACTGAAGCATATACCTCCGGGGCTCCCGGTAGTCCGGTGATCATGCTGCCGGACATGAGGAAAACAAATGGATCAACGAGCGACCATTTAGGCCAGGTATTATATACTTGTGCTGTCCAGAACTAGCACCGCATAGTTCATTTGAATGTAATGAAATCCGTCATGTTTGTATGAAAATCGGGTATTTTATATGATTTCCATCATTGTTTATATGAAATATCACCGTGTTTGCATGAATTTCGTCTGGTTGGTTGAGTTGCTGTCATAATGTGTGCGGCTATGGTTGGATGGCGTAATTTGCGGGTCGCTGGTCAGCTTACGGCCGGCTCAGGCGGTGTGGTGGGACAAAAAAAGCACAACTTGTGCGAGCTCGTCTCCAACGTGTGCACTGGAGGATGCAAGAGCACCTGAGCCATTCCTCGTTCATCGGTGGCAAAAGCACCGGTGGACAAAAGGGTTGCCAATATTTTGGCTATCCCGGGCAAGATCCAAACAGCCCCTCCCAGCAGATTCAAATCCCTCGTTCGTTGTGAAATTCCGCCATGTGTTGTTTTCATATACTAGCAAGATGCCACTGCATTGCATGGAACATCAAGATGCATTTTTTTTTACAAAACACCTGTTGTGATTGACCCATGCAGGAGTAATCCCATGTGCAAAAACTAATGATGTCTCGAGAATTTTATCGGAAAAATGGTATCTCAAGAATTCTATCGGAAAAATGGTATCTCGAAAGATGAGAGATAAGGTGAGGAGGAGTGGGGCATGGTGGTGACTGGTGGTCGGATTGGGTGTAGGCATGGGGATGGATGGCGCATTATGTCTCCGTTTGGATCTCTCTCTCTCTCTCTCTCACACACACACACACGTAGGTAGGGGACGTGCAGAAGAGAAGAGGTGCACGCACGGTGCACATACTCCCGTCTATTTCCCGACAACACCCGCGTGGGTACACGGTGGAGCTCATTTCTGTATGAAAATGCAACCCACGTGGTAATTTGACACGTGTACTGGTTGTCCACTTGATGGAGCATCGTCTACCACAGGTGAACAAACAAATTGCGACTTGACACGTTATGTTAAAAAAGAGGCAAACCATATGGGGCCTACCTTAGAGGCAAGGCTCTATACACTGGAGTACTTTTGATGTGTCCCGTCAACTCGCAGAACGAGGAGAAGCTTGCTTAGTACACCGTCTCCCCTGCCCACGGGTGTGGTGGCCAGAAGGATGAGGTGAAGCTTGCTTACTAGTATGCCTTACGCCCGCTCCCTCGCCCACGTGTGCGGTGGCTCATAGGACGAGGAGAAAATTTTACTACTCCCTCTGTTTACTCCTCGTCCCTACTGTCGGTGTCAAAACCGGCGGATCTCGGGTAGGGGGTCCCGAAGTATGCATCTAAGGATAATGGTAACGGGAGGCGGGGGACACGGTGTTTACCCAGGTTCGGGCCCTCTCTATGGAGGTAATACCCTAATTCCTGCTTGATTGATCTTGATGATATGAGTATTACAAGAGTTGATCTACCACGAGATCGTAGAGGCTAACCCTAGAAGCTAGCCTATGATTATGATTGTTCTTCTTGTCCTACGGACTAAACCCTCCGGTTTATATAGACACCAGAGGAGACCAGGGTTACATCAGGTCAGTTACAAAGAAGAGAATCCACATATCCAAATTGCCAAGCTTGCATTCCACGCAAAAGAGAGCCCCACCCGGACACAGGACGAAGTCTTCTATCTTTGTATCTTCATAGCCCAGCAGTCCGGCATACATATATAGTCCCGCTGTCCAAGGACCCCTTAATCCAGGACTCCCTCAGTAGCCCCTGAACCAGGCTTCAATGACGATGAGTCCCGCGCATAGATTGTCTTCGGCATTGCAAGGTGGGTTCTTTCTCTGAATACTCCAAAGTAGATCTTGAACAGAAGAATCATGTCTAGCTCTGCAAAACAAATTCCACATACCACCGTAGAGAGTACAATATTCCACAAGTCTAATCTGCTGACAACTTTTCCATAGCGTGACATCACGCCGCGGCCCGGTCATTATTCAAAACATTTTTCCAACCTGCTACTCCACGTTTCACGAGGCGGTTTTATTGGCATGTCTTCTCAAAGCAGAGATCATGTCTCCTTATTACGGGATTCTCATCAATACGGGCGTGGGTAACCCAACCATGCCATTAGCACGACGCTTGGGGAATAAGCGAGCTTTAGGGCAAGTGGGGAGGCGCATGATTTCTGCTGCCTTTATAAAGGGATAAGGATTCCCCTCTTTCACCCACGCCTTCTACTTCCTCTGCTTATTCTCTCTCTCGAGCTCCAACGCCCAAGCATTCGCCTTCTTTGCCCAAAGAAGCATTCCGAACATGCCCGGATCTGGAGCAGGAGGGAAGTGGATGGCCTCCTCTGTCAAGGAGGACATAAAGAGGCTCTGGGAGGCCGGATACTTAACCAAGAAGGTCAACCATCAACTTCCAGTGAAGGGACAAATTGTCCCTACCCCAGAACCCCAAGAAAGGGTGGTGTTCATCTCTCACTTTGTCCGCGGGCTAGGATTTCCCCTCCACCCATTTGTTCGTGGACTGATGCACTATTACGGGCTGGACTTCCATGATCTGGCCCCCAACTCCATCCTCAACATATCAGCATTTATCATCGTGTGTGAGGCCTTTCTCCGCTCCCACCCCATTTTGGGTTATGGCTGAAGACTTTCAATCTGAAGCCAAAGGTAGTGAGCGGTCAGCAAGCGGAGTGCGGAGGCGCTATGGTGGGCAAGATGCCCAATGTTACCTTGCCCGAAGGCTCCTTCGTGGAGACAGTAAAGGGATGGAAATCGGGGTGGTTCTACATCACCGAGCTGCGCGACGCCATCTGGGCGGCGGCCCCCGAATTCCGATCTGGAGTCCCCATGAGGCTCACCTCCTGGCAAGAGAAGGGCCTAACCTTGGGCTCCTTAGACAAGGTGTCCGGGCTCGAGACGTGCATCCGAAACATGATAAACAAGAGAATCAAGCTTGTCAATGTATTACAAGTTATGCTCATTCTCCGGATTCTTCCATGCCAACATCGGTCCCACAACTTGTGGGAGTTCGATCCGGCCCAGCACCAGAAGCTGCTAGAGCTCTTCGGCACAATGCACGAAGATATCTGGAAAGTGCTTTTCAAGGCCAGAGAGACACCACCGCCCACGACCGAGGATCGTGGCCTTAGCTCAAAACGCCAGGCTAATCCGGTGAGTTTCTATATATTTTTCAAGTTACACCTTTTACGGGCATATTTGAGGCAGAAGTCTAAGCTTCCCCCTTTATTTATTCAGGCCTAGATAGAGATAGTGGAGCAGATTGACTGTCCGTCTCCGCTGTCTGAAGGCCCAGAAACCCCACTTCTAACGAAGATGCTTTTTCTGGCACCTTACGAGGTGTTGGAGAAGAAGGCCAAGAAGAAGGCCCAGGGGACTGATACGTCTCCAACGTATATATAATTTATGAAGCATTCATGCTATTTTATTATCTGTTTTGAATGATTACGGGATTTATTATACACTTTTATATTACTTCTGCGACTAACCTATTAACCGGAGGCCCAACCCATATTGATGTTTTATTGCCTGTTTCAGTATTTCAAAGAAAAGGAATATCAAACGGAGTCCAAACAGAATGAAACCTTCGGCAGCGTGATTTTTTTTTGAAGAATATCACCCAGGAGACTTGGAGTTCATGTCAGAAGACCCTCGAGGAGGCCAGGAGATAGGAGGGCGCCCCCCTACTGGGCACGCCCTCCTGTCTCGTGGGCCCCTTGAGCACCTCTCGACCGACTTCTTTCGCCTATATAAGCCTACGTACCCTAAAGACATTGAAAATCAAGATAGATCGGCAGTTCCGCCGCCGCAAGCCTCTGTAGCCACCAAAAACCTCTCGGGAGCCCTTCCCGGCACCCTGCCGGAGGGGGGATCCATCACCAGTGGCCATCTTCATCATCCCGGTGCTCTCCATGACGAGGTGGGAGTAGTTCACCCTCGAGGCTGAGGGTATGTACCACTAGCTATGTGTTTGATCTCTCTCTCTCTCATGTTCTCTCTCGTGTTCCCTCTATGGCACGATCTTGATGTATCCTGAGCTTTTCTATTGTAGTTGGATCTTACGATGTTTCTCCCCCTCTACTCTCTTGTGATGAATTGAGTTTTCCCTTTGAAGTTATCTTATCGGATTGAGTCTTTTATGAGAACACTTGATGTATGTCTTGCCGTGCTTATCTGTGGTGACAATGGGATATCATGTGCCATTTGATGTATGTTTTGGTGACCAACTTGCGGGTTCCGCCCATGAACCTATGCATAGGGGTTGGCACACGTTCTTGACTCTCCGGTAGAAACTTTGGGGCACTCTTTGAAGTACTTTGTGTTGGTTGAATAGATGAATCTGAGATTGTGTGATGCTTATCATATAATCATGCACACGGATACTTGAGGTGACAATGGAGTATCTAGGTGACATTAGGGTTTTGGTTGATTTGTGTCTTAAGGTGTTATTCTAGTATGATCTCTATGATGGATTGAGCAGAAAGAATAGCTTCATGTTATTTTACTACGAACTCTTGAATAGATAGAACAGAAAGGATAACTTTGAGGTGGTTTCATACCCTACCATAATCTCTTCGTTTGTTCTCCGCTATTAGTGGCTTTGGAGTGACTCTTTGTTGCATGTTGAGGGATTATATGATCTATCTATGTTATTATTGTTGAGAGAACTTGCACTAGTGAAAGTATGAACCTTAGGCCTTGTTTCCTATCATTGCAATACCGTTTATGCTCACTTTTATCGCTCACTACCTTGCTGTTTTTATAATTTCAGATTACAAATACCTTTATCTACCATCCATATTGCACTTGTATCACCATCTCTTCGCCGAACTAGTGCACCTATACAATTTACCATTGTATTGGGTGTGTTGGGGACACAAGAGACTCTTTGTTATTTGGTTGCAGGGTTGTTTGAGAGAGACCATCTTCATCCTATGCCTCCTACGAATTGATAAACCTTAGGTCATCCACTTGAGGGAAATTTGCTACTGTCCTACAAACCTGTGCACTTGCAGGCCCAACAACGTCTACAAGAAGAAGGTTGTGTAGTAGACATCAAGCTCTTTTCTGGCGCCGTTGCCGGGAAGGCTAGGTAAACGGCACTCACACCCCGTCAACTAAGCTCTTTTCTGGCGCCTTTGCCGGGGAGGTGAGTGCTTGAAGGTATATCTTTAGATCTTGCAATTGAATCTTTTTGTTTCTTGTTTTATCACTAGTTTAGTCTATAAAAGAAAACTAAAAAATGGAATTGAGTTTGTCTCATACGCTTCATCTTTTTAATATCTTTCGTGAGAATGATGGTAAGGAAAATTGTGCTGAAGTGCTAGAAGAAGGAATCTATAAAATGTTTTGCATTAAATCTTTGAATGATGAGCATGATTGCAATTCTGTTAGTATGAATTCCTTGAATATCCATGATGCTAATGATATCCAAAGCCACAATCTTGGGGAAGCTATGTTTGATGAATATGATATTTTTGTCCCCCAAGTTTTGATGAGCAAATTTATTATGATGAAAGCATGCCTCCTATTTATGATGATAATATTGATGAAAGTGGGTTTGGAAGAGTGTCAACTTTAGGTAGTATTGATCCCACTCTTTTGGAGGATGTTGAATCTTATTGTGATGAATATGAAAGTGGATTTGGAAGAGTGTCAACTTTATTTAGTGATGATTCCACTATTTCGGAAGAGGTTCCAATTGATTATGAGAACAAGGTTGCTATCTATGATGATTATTGTGATGACTTGTATGCTATTAAGAATAATGATAACCATGAAACTTTTCATCATGATTTTAGTTTTCAATTGGATTATGCCTCACATGATAGTTATTTTGTTGAGTTTGCTCCCACTACTATTGATGAGAAGAAATTTGCTTATGTGGAGAGTAGTAAATTTTCTATACTTGTAGATCATGAAAATAATGCTTTCGGTGCTGGTTATATTGTTAAATTCATTCATGATGCTACTGAAAACTATTATGAGGGAGGAACTTATGCTTGTAGGAATTGCAATAATATCAAGTTTCCTCTCTATGTGCTTAAAATTTTGAAGCTTTGCTTGTTTTACCTTCCTATGATAATTGATTATTGTTCCCATAAGTTGTTTTCTCACAAAATCCCTATGCATAGGAAGTGGGTTAGGCTTAAATGTGCTAGTCATATTCTTCATGATGCTCTCTTTATGTTTCAATTCTTATCTTTTATGTGAGCATCATTTCATCATGCCTAGCTAGAAAGGCATTAAAGAAAAGCGCTTGTTGGGAGACAACCCAATATTTATCCTTACTGTTTTTATGTGTCCACATGATTATGATACTGTAGTAATCATGTTTTATAGATTTTGTTTCAATAAAGTGCCAGGTAGAACCTTTGGGAAGACTTGGGTGAATTCTTTATGATCTTGCTGCAAAAAATAGAAACTTTAGCGCTCACGAGATTAGCTGCCATTTTTTACAGAAGAGTGCTTTTAGGTTGATTATTTTTGAAGATGATTAATAGATAAATTCCTCAGGACCAGCAATTTAACTCATAATTTTTGGGGTTCCAGAAGTATACGTTTGATACAGATTACTACAGACTGTTCTGTTTTTGACAGATTCTGTTTTCTTTGTGTTGTTTGCTTATTTTGATGAATCTATGGCTAGTATGTAAGGGTATGAACCATAGAGAAGTTAGAATACAGTATATATTACACCAATATAAATAAAGAATGAGTTCATTACAGTACCTAAGTGGTGATTTATTTTCTTATACTAACGGAGCTTACGAGTTTTGTGTTGAGTTTAGTGTGGTTGAAGTTTTCAAGTTTTGGGTAAGGATTCGATGGACTATGGAATAAGGAGTGGCAGGAGCCTAAGCTTGAGGATTCCCAAGGCAACCCAAGGAAATATTCAAGGACAACCAAGCAACTAAGCTTGGGGATGCCCCGGAAGGCATCCCCTCTTTCGTCTTCTTTCATCGGTAAGTTTACTTGGAGCTATATTTTTATTCGCCACATGATATGTGTTTTGCTTGGAGCGTCATTTTCTTTTGTTAGTATTTGCTTGCTGTTATTTAGAATAATGTTTTGTATCTATATATTCAATAAAAATGCCAAGGATAGCCTTTACCATGCTTATTTTGCATGTATACATGTTGCTGTTTCAAAACAGAAAGTTTACCGCTGTTGCAAAAATTCCCTAGAAAAGTCAGAGAGTGATATAATGTTGAATCTTTTTGCATAATGAGATCTGAAAAATCTTTTACAGTGTAATATTTTTCTTATAATTTTTGTAGTTAGGGAAGTTTGATGAATCTTGCATTCTTTACATACTATACTGTTTTGGCAGATTGCTGTTATGTTTGCATTGTTTGCATATGCTTGCTTGTTTACTGTTTTGCGGGGGACAAGGTGTTTACCCAGGTTCGGGGCCTCTCTATGGAGGTAATACCCTACTTCCTGCTTGATTGATCTTGATGATATGAGTATTACAAGAGTTGATCTACCACGAGATCGTAGAGGCTAACCCTAGAAGCTAGCCTATGATTATGATTGTTCTTCTTGTCCTACGGACTAAACCCTCCTGTTTATATAGACAGTGGAGGGGGCTAGGGTTACATCAGGTTGGTTATAGAGAAGAGAATCTACATATCTGAATCGCCAAGCTTTCCTTCCATGCAAAGGAGAGTCCCACCCGGACACGGGACGAAGTCTTCTATCTTTGTATCTTCATAGCCCAACAGTCCGGCATACGCATATAGTCCGTCTGTCCAAGGACCCCTAAATCCCGGACTCCCTCACCTACCTTGGTTAGAGATATTATCATATTGTTTGGAATATATGACCTTTAGTACTCCCTCCATTTACTTATACAAGGACACTATAAAAAATACATTTTGCATCTATACAAGGCCACAAATAGTAATCAAGACAAAAGTTACTACTCCCTCCTTTCCTGTTTATGGATCAATTTCAAAATCTCTGCAACCAAGGTAGACGGTGAGTGGTGGAATTAATTTCGTAGTTTGCACAAGTAATTAGTACGCTCGTGTTTCTCAAGAAGTTATGTTTACCGAGGCATTAATTAGAACGAATGCATGCATCACCACTAAATTTCCATGAACTTCTACATGCATTGGTGAGTTTCTCTTGACATTGTGCTTATCAGGTGATTTAGCGCACCTCAACATCCAACATGTGATGGTACTACTACTACTAGTAGAATTGAGACTTATAAAACGGAAAAACGAAATTTTTTAGGTGAGCCCTATAAACCGGAAAGGAGGGAGTAGTAAGTAGTACTACCTCCATAGTGGGTATGTACTCCGTAAAATCAGATTTTCCCAAAACTAAGTCGCTCAACCTTTGTTTGCTTGTTTCCCTTCCTGCCTCCTTGCCTTGAACAGACTATGCCAAACTCCCCTGTCTGTCGTGCGGGAAAAGACCCGCCCTCGCCTTTTTTTAGTCCGGGTTTGTATCGATGGATCGCGTGAAGCAGCAAAAACCAAGCCGTGTCTTGTACTCCTCCATCGACGCTCGCTTTCATGAATTCTGTACTTCCTCTTACCGACATATGGGACATATAGCAACCGGGTCGACGTGTCATGCACCAAATAATAGTGCAGAACAGTAGGGGGGACACACCCCAGTCGTACCACCCCAGTTGTACCGGCCAAGTAGTAGTAATGAGCAATGAGACGTCAAATCACAATGCCGCACCTTCCCAAACGGACGAAACAACCATTATTTCACACTTCACTTTGCCATCATATCCTTCAAGAAAACCACGTAGTATTGCTTCTGCCATTGTTCTACCTCAAGAGGGACACACGCATCGCCTTGGTACATCATGACACGTGGGACCGCATGACAGGCCATGCTCCCCTGCCCATCGCTCGGTAAAATCACCTAATTTTTACTACTTCCTCCGTATCGGTTCATAGGGAATGCAGGTCGTTCTAGGTTGAGAATTTAACTAGCTATATATGTAATGAACAGTATATGTTTAGAAACTACATCCACTTAAGAATCCAATGATATACTTTTTGTGACATAGTAACTCATATTTAGTTAGTCAAATGGATGACCTAGAACTACGTGCACGCCCTATAAACCAAGACAGAGAGGGTAGTACAGTATGTATCTTTTTAGATCAATATAGTCGGGATTCACCAAGGAGCAAAACCAAGTGGTAAGCTGCTCCTGTCGTGTTGGCGTAGCAACTCATAGAGGGTCAGTCTGCACACGAAATGGCGACACACTTAACAGGACCCCTTTGTGTGACATGTGGCTCATCCACCGTCTTGTTCCACGTGCGATGCACCAAATTACAGTTTGGAGCAGCGTTTGGACTTGGAGGCACCCCGGTCGTAGCGCCGCACTAGTAGTAAATGAGCGATGAGGGGTCAAATCACAAAGCCCCACCTTTCCCGCATTAAGCTGGACGGACGAAGCAGCCATCATTTCACTCTAGGGCGCAAGAGCATAAAGAAAAGAGAAAACCAATGATGCGTGCAACAGCTACTTAGGGCACCCTATGGTAGGGGCCTCCACTACAAATCCTTTTTTTAAAGCGTCTCCACTACAAATCCGCTTCTCCCTCGTCCTCTTGAAGAAAACTGATGATGCGTGCGGCGGTAGGGTTTGTAGGAGAAATACGGTGTGCGGGGCCGCGTAGTACACGCGAGAGGGATTGAGTTTGAGTCAACGCCTTAATATGTGTGTGCCGCTTGGTTTTGCGGGAACGAGGCAGCATTTTGGGTTCGGGGACCAGTGGAGATATACTTACAAAAAATTGTGGACGTAGGTTCGACCGAAAGGCAATGATGCAAGGGCCGTGCATTTTGATATACACGTGGCCGCATAAATTTGCTACTCTACTCAAAACTAGTAAGGTACACATGCATTGAACGCATGAGATTTGGAAACCAAATTATGAATAAATACACAGTATAGCATATAAAGCTTTGAGTCATATATGCATGATGTAGATGTTCATTTAGTTCTTATAGTTCATCTCAATCAATTAGTTTTATAAAAATGTTAAGATTCATGGGGCTGTGCATTGTAAAGCATAAAGTAAAAAAACAAATAATGGCAATTGATTTAGAAAAAAAAAGTTTGGGCAATTATGATACGGAAGATTCTAGAACAAAGGAGAAGTGCTTGTGTTTTTAGGTTTGTGCATTATGCTTAAGTTCAACCATGGAGTCTTCTAAATTGTACATGTGGCAAAATCTGGTGGAATGTTGATGATATCTAACGACCAGTAGTGCTCGGATTTGCCATCTCTGCACTGTCGGATTAGCTTCATCCAGCGACCATCTTTCAAAGTTATTCACAACTATATAGGGGTATAGATAAGGCATAAAAGTTCCTCCGAAAACATCTATAACTAAAGAGAAAAAATGAATTGCAGTTGAAAGAATGACATTTCTAACAAAAATGTGAATGTGAACTACATATGTTTTCACGTGAGCAGCACATACATTGTCGATACAAAATTTAATGCAAGAAATAACTTATGAGTAACATGCACGAATTGTTGATGTGGTGTTTGCATGCATAGAGTACAAAAACAATGTGATTTATGACTTGCATGCATGACATGTTCTTGTGCCATAGTTGCATGTCTTGGAAAAAAAGCTACTAGTGGGTTGTACTAGCTATTTAGGAACAGAAGATGTATACATGGAAGTTGTAGGGAAAGAGACACTACTAGGGAAAAGCCTATACACAGAATCTTACCAGCAACGCTCCTCAAAATACGACGCTACTGCTATTTAGCAGCAGCGCGTGATAGCAAAACGCGCTGCTGAAAGGAAAATAGCAGTAGCGCGTCCACCGCAAAACGCGCTACTGCTCTAATTGCCAT